>NW_026712170.1:0-61101 GCF_030504385.1 Musca domestica | reverse complement strand
TTGTTGGTCCTTGAAAAATATTCTTTAAAAAATCCACGCCTTTGTTGATCCTTGAAACAAATATTCTTTTAAAAATCCACGCCTTTGTTGGTCCTTGAAAAATATTCTTTAAAAAATCCACGCCTTTGTTGGTCCTTGAAAAAATATTCTTTAAAAAAATCCACGCCTTTGTTGGTCCTTGAAAAAATATTCTTTAAAAATCCACGGCCTTTGTTGGTCTTGAAAAAATATTCTTTAAAAAATCACGCCTTTGTTGTGGTCCTTGAAAAAATATTCTTTAAAAAATCCACGCCTTTGTGATCCTTGAAAAAAATTCTTTAAAAAATCCACGCCTTTGTTGGTCCTTGAAAAAATATTCTTAAAAAAATCCACGCCTTTGTTGGTAATTGAAAAATATTCTTTAAAAAATCCACGCCTTTGTTGGTCCTTGAAAAAATATTCTTTAAAAATCCACGCCTTTGTTGGGTCCTTGAAAAAATATCTTTAAAAAATCCACGCTTTGTTGGTCCTTGAAAAAATATTCTTTAAAAAATCCACGCCTTGTTGGTCCTTGAAAAATATTCTTTAAAAAATCCACGCCTTTGTGGTCCTTGAAAAATATTCTTTAAAAAATCCACGCTTTGTTGGTCCTTGAAAAAATATCTTTAAAAAATCCACGCCTTTGTTGGTCCTTGAAAAATATTCTTTAAAAAATCCACGCCTTTGTTGGTCCTTGAAAAATATTCTTTAAAAAATCCACGCCTTTGTTGGTCCTTGAAAAAATATTCTTTAAAAAATCCACGCCTTTGTTGGTCCTTGAAAAAATATTCTTTAAAAAATCCACGCCTTTGTGGTCCTTGAAAAAATATTCTTTAAAAAATCCACGCCTTGTGGTCCTTGAAAAAATATTCTTTAAAAAATCCACGCCTTTGTGGTCCTTGAAAAAATATTCTTTTAAAAAATCCACGCCTTTGTTGGTCCTGAAAAATATTCTTTAAAAAATCCACGCCTTGTTGGTCTTGAAAAAATATTCTTAAAAAATCCACGCCTTTGTTGGTCTTGAAAAAATATTCTTTAAAAAATCCACGCCTTTGTTGGTCCTTGAAAAATATTCTTTAAAAAATCCACGCCTTTGTTGGTCCTTGAAAAAATATTCTTTAAAAATCAACGCCTTGTTGGTCCTTGAAAAAATATTCTTAAAAAATCCACGCCTTTGTTGGTCCTTGAAAAAAATATTCTTTAAAAAACCACGCCTTTGTTGGTCCTTGAAAAATATTCTTTAAAAAATCCACGCCTTTGTTGGTCCTTGAAAAAATATTCTTTAAAAATCCCACGCCTTTGTTGGTCCTTGAAAAAATATCTTTAAAAAATCCACGCCTTTGTTGGTCCTTGAAAAAATATTTCTTTAAAAAATCCACGCCTTTGTTGGTCCTTGAAAAAAATATTCTTTAAAAATCCACGCCTTTGTTGGTCCTTGAAAAATATTCTTTAAAAATCCACGCCTTTGTTGGTCCTTGAAAAAATATTCTTTAAAAAATCCACGCCTTTGTTGGTCCTTGAAAAAATATTCTTTTAAAAAATCCACGCCTTTGTTGGTCCTTGAAAAAATATTCTTTTAAAAAATCCACGCCTTTGTTGGTCCTTGAAAAATATTCTTTAAAAAATCCACGCCTTTGTGGTCCTTGAAAAAATATTCTTTAAAAAATCCACGCCTTTGTTGGTCCTTTGAAAAATATTCTTTAAAAAATCCACGCCTTTGTTGGTCCTTGAAAAATATTCTTTAAAAACTCCATCGCCTTTGTTGGTCCTTGGAAAAAATATTTCTTTAAAAAATCCACGCCTTTGTTGGTCCCTTGAAAACAATATTCTTGAAAAAATCCCCCAGCCTTTGTTGGTCCTTGAAAAAATATTCTTAAAAAATCCACGCCTTGGTTGGTCCTTGAAAAAATATTCTTTAAAAAATCCACGCCTTTGTCTGGTCGCTTGAAAAAATATATCTTTAAAAAATCCACGCCTTTGTTGGTCCTTGAAAAAATACGTCCTTTAAACATCCACGCCTTTGTTGGTCCTTGAGACAATATCTTTAAAAAATCCACGCCTTTGTTGGTCCTTGAAAAATATTCTTTATAAATAATCCCACGCCTTGTGGGTCCTTGAAAAATATTTCTTTAAAAAAACTCCACGCCTTGCTTGGTCCCTTGAATAAAATATTCTTTAAAAAATCCACCGGCCTTGTTGGTCCTTGAAAAAATATTCTTTAAAAAATCCACGCCTTTGTTGGTCCTTGAAAAAATATTCTTTAAAAATCCACGCCTTTGTTGGTCCTTGAAAAAATATTCTTTAAAAAATCCACGCCTTTGTTGGTCCTTGAAAAAATATTCTTTAAAAATCCACGCCTTTGTTGGTCTTTGAAAAAATATTCTTTAAAAATCCACGCCTTTGTTGGTCCTTGAAAAAATATTCTTTAAAAAATTCCACGCCTTTGTTGGTCCTTGAAAAAATATTCTTTAAAAAATCCACGCCTTTGTTGGTCCTTGAAAAATATTCTTTAAAAAATCCACGCCTTTTGTTGGTCCTTGAAAAAATATTCTTTAAAAAAATCCACGCCTTTGTTGGTCCTTGAAAAATATTCTTTAAAAAATCCACGCCTTTGTGGTCCTTGATAAAATATTTCTTTAATCCACGCCTTTGTTGGTCCTTGAACTACTAAAATCCACGCCTTTGTTGGTCCTTGAAAAATATTCTTTAAAAATCCACGCCTTTGTTGGTCCTTGAAAAATATTCTTTAAAAAATCCACGCCTCTTGTGGGTCCTTGAAAAAATATTCTTTAAAAAATCCACGCCTTTGTTGGTCCTTTGAAAAAATATTCTTTAAAAAATCCACGCCTTTGTTGGTCCTTGAAAAAATATTCTTTAAAAAATCCACGCCTTTGTTGGTCCTTGAAAAATATTCTTTAAAAAATCCACGCCTTTGTTGGTCCTTGAAAAAATATTCTTTAAAAAATCCACGCCTTTGTTGTCCTTGAAAAAATATTCTTTAAAAAATCCACGCCTTTGTTGGTCCTTGAAAAAATATTCTTTAAAAAATCCACGCCTTTGTTGGTCCTTGAAAAATATTCTTTAAAAAATCCACGCCTTTGTTGGTCCTTGAAAAAATATTCTTTAAAAAATCCACGCCTTTGTTGGTCCTTGAAAAAATATTCTTTAAAAAAATCCACGCCTTTGTTGGTCCTTGAAAAATATTCTTTAAAAAATCCACGCCTTTGTTGGTCCTTGAAAAAATATTCTTTAAAATCCACGCCTTGTGTGGTCTTGAAAAATATTCTTTAAAAAATCCACGCCTTTGTTGGTCCTTGAAAAAATATTCTTTAAAAAAATCCACGCCTTTGTTGGTCCTTGAAAAAATATTCTTTAAAAAATCCACGCCTTTGTTGGTCCTTGAAAAAATATTCTTTAAAAAATCCACGCCTTTGGTAGTTGTTGAAAAAATATTCTTTAAAAAATCCACGCCTTTGGTAGTTGTTGAAAAAATATTCTTTAAAAAATCCACGCCTTTGGTAGTTGTTGAAAAAATATTCTTTAAAAAATCCACGCCTTTGGTAGTTGTTGAAAAATATTCTTTTAAAAATCACGCCTTTGGTAGTCTTGAAAAAGAATATTTTTAAAAACTCTACGCCTCCTGTAGACCTTGAAAATTATTCTTTAAAAATCCACGCCTCTTGTAGACCTTGAAAAAATAATTTTTAAAAAATCCACGCCTCCTGTAGACCTTGAAAAATTATTCTTTAAAAAATCCACGCCTCCGGG
Organism: Musca domestica; assembly: GCF_030504385.1. Taxonomy (NCBI): domain Eukaryota; kingdom Metazoa; phylum Arthropoda; class Insecta; order Diptera; family Muscidae; genus Musca; species Musca domestica. The sequence continues at coordinate 57,315 of NW_026712170.1, read as the reverse complement.
AGAGCTTGAAAAATTATTCTTTAAAAAATCCACGCCTCCGGGAGAGCTTGAAAAAATAGTCTTTAAAAAATCCACGCCGTTGGTAGTCCTTGAAAAAATATTCTTTAAAAAATCCACGCCTTTGGTAGTCCTTGAAAAAATAATTTTTAAAAAATCCACGCCTCCTGTAGACCTTGAAAAATTATTCTTTAAAAAATCCACGCCTCTTGTAGACCTTGAAAAAATAATTTTTAAAAAATCCACGCCTCTTGTAGATCTTGAAAAAATATTCTTTAAAAAATCCACGCCTATGGTAGTCCTTGAAAAAATATTATTTAAAAAATCCACGCCTATGGTAGTCCTTGAAAAAACATTCTTTAAAAAATCCACGCCTATGGTAGTCCTTGAAAAAATATTCTTTAAAAAATTCACGCCTTTGGTAGTCCTTGAAAAAATATTCGTTAAAAATATTTCTTAAAAAAATTATATAAATATTTTTTTTTTGGTATTTTTCCAAAATCTATGCCATATCCTTACTTCCTACGTCGTATTTTCCTTTCTCCAAATAAATCATTTCAACATCATGTTTCCTACGATTGAATCATTCTGGGGACTTTTTTATTTTTCTAAATTTATTCCACAACATAAAATTTCAATTCAATATTTTAACAACTTATTGCAACAACAGCAACAACTACAAAAAATACATTTTCAGAGAAACAAAGAGAGGCCAATCAATAAATACTTGAAGCATTACAAGGAGTTGAATGAAATTGTTGCAATGGGGAAAAATAAATAAATAAATAGAAAAATGTAAATGTAAATTTACAAAGAAAAATAAAATAAAATCAGAAAAAAATAATATTTCTTGCAATGACAACAAATGCCATAATTTCCATATTCCAAGAGGATGTTCGGAGAGCGAGAGAGTGGTTGAGACAGATCTAAAGTACTTTAAATCTACTTTTCGTAGAACAACAAACGGCAATGGCATATTTTCGATAGTTTTTCAATATCCTTTTCTTTTTCGAATGAGGACAATTTTTAGGGAGGGGAGGGGAGGGGAGAATGGAGGGTCCAGGAATACATGCAACAATTTTTGCCAGGATATTTTCATACAAAGGAAGATTTTTTCTCTCCATATTTTTTTGTTACAATGTAAGAAAAAAAAAAACCATAAATTCCCCCTTCCCCAAGTTACCCTCTCCTGCAACCCTCAATTTTTTCCTTCTTTTTTTTTGGGGAAAATTGAATGTGCAGAAAAGGCGACTTCCATTTTGCGACTTGACTTTTTCTTCTCGCAGTGCTATTCCCCAGATAACTCAAATTGAATGCCAATAATGTCACAAATAATACAAAGCAACAGCAGAATTGTCCTAGCAAACCTACACACACACACACACTGACACTCTCACACAAAGCCAATATCAAATAAAAGAATCGATGAGCATCAATGATGATACTCCAGCAAACAATGACAACAACGAAACTGAAATGGACAATGACATTATATCGCACACACACACACACCAATACAGATACAACGGCGATTTCAAAAGACAGGCAATGGAATTGGAATCGCCTCCAACTTCTTCGGGACAAAAGGCCACTTACTTATTTGGGGGCTTTGTATTGGGAGAGGCACCAAGGAGCAAGACATGAAATGGCCCATCAGGAGAGGGAACATAGAGAAGTGGGAAAAAATATATAATAGCTCCATTACGAGGGAGGAATTCAAGGCATCCTCAAAAAAATAATCTTTAAAAAATCCGCGCCTCTTATGGAACTTGAAAAAATATTTTTTAAAAAAATGCAAGCCTCATGGAGAGCTTGAAAAAATATTTTTTATAAAATCCAAGCCTCATGGAGAGCTTGAAAAGATATCCAAGCCTCATAGAAAACTTGAAAAAATATCCAAGCCTCATAGAACGCTTTTGTTGGTCGTTGAAAAAATCTTCTTTAAAAACCCACTCCCCTATGGGTCATTGAAAAAATATTATTTAAAAAAACCCCAACGCTTAGAAACCTTGGAAAAATGTTTTTTAAAAATCCACGCCTCTATGGGTCCCTGAAGAAAAATTCTTTAAAAAATCCCCAACCCTTAGAGACCTTAAAAAATATTTTTTAAAAATCCACGACTCTATGGGTCCCTGAAAAAATATTCTTAAAAAATTCCCACCTATGGCAGTAATTGAAAAAATATTTTTTAAAAATCCACGCCTTTATAGGTCCCTGGAAAAAAATTCTTTAAAAAATCCCCAACCCTTAGAGACCTTAAAAAATATTTTTTAAAAATCCACGCCTTTATAGGTCCCTGGAAAAAAAATTCTTTAAAAAATCCCCAACCCTTAGAGACCTTAAAAAATATTTCTTAAAAAACCCACGCCTATGATAGACCCTAAAAAAATATTTTTAAAAGATCCACGCCTGTGATAGACCCTAAAAAATATTTCTTAAAAAATCTCCACTTTGGCGGACCTTCAAAAAATATTTTTTGAAAATTCCCCACCTTTGAAGACCATCAAATAATATTTTTTAAAAATTCCCCACCTTTAAAGACCTTTAAAAAATATTTTTTAGAAATTTCCTACTTTTGAAAGACCTTCAAAAAATATTTTTTGAAAATTCCCCATCTTCGTAAGATCTTCAAAAAATATTTTTCGAAAATTCCCCACGTTTAAAAGACCTTCAAAAAATATTTTTTAAAAATTCCCTACCTTTGAAAGACCTTTATAAAATATTTTTTTAAAAATTACCCACCTTTGAAACCTTCAAAGAATAATTTTTAAAAATTTCCCACCTTTACAAGACCTTTAAAAAATAATTTTTAAAAATTACCGACTTTAGAAAGACCTTCAAAAAATATTTTTTAAAAATCCACGCCATTTGTAATCCTTGAAAAAATATTTTTTAAAAATCCACACCATTTGTAATCCTTGAAAAAATATTCTTAACAAATCCAATTCCCAACATTTAAAAGACCTTTAAAAAGTATTTTTAAAAAATTCCCAACCTTTGAAAGACCCTAAAAATATTTTTTAAAAATCCACGCCATTTGTAATCCTTGAAAAAATATTTTTTAAAAATCCACACCATTTGTATTCCTTGAAAAAAATATTCTTAAAAAATCCAATTCCCAACATTTAAAAGACCTTCAAAAAATATTTTTAAAAAATTTCCCCTCTTTGAAAGACCTTCAAAAAATATTTTTTAAAATTCCACACCTTTGAAAGACCTTCAAAAAAATTTTTTAAAATTCCCAACCCAAGAAAGACCTTCAAAAAATAATTTTTAAAAATTCCACTCCCGTGATAGACCCTAAAAAATATCCTTTAAAAAATCCACGACTTGGATGGACGTTGAAGAAAATTCTTCAGAAAACCTACGTCTTTGGTAGTCCCTTTAAAAAATAAACGCCTTTGGTAGTCTTTAAAAATATTTTTTAAAAAAATCCACACCTGTGATAGACTCTAAAAAATATTTAAGAAAGACACGCCTGTGATAGACTCTAAAAAAATATTTTTAAAAAAAACACGCCTGTGATGGACTCTAAAAAAATATTTTTTAAAAAAATCCACGCCTGTGATAGACTCTAAAAAAATATTTTTAAAAAAAACACGCCTGTGATAGACCTTCAAAAATATTTTTTAAAAAAATCCACGCCTGTGATAGACTCTAAAAAAATATTTTTAAAAAAAACACGCCTGTGATAGACCTTCAAAAATATTTGTTAAAAAATCCACGTCTGTGATAGACCTTCAAAAATATTTGTTAAAAAATCCACGCCTGTGATAGACCTTCAAAAATATTTGTTAAAAAATCCACGTCTGTGATAGACCTTCAAAAATATTTTTTTAAAAATTTACGCCTGTGGTAGATTCTAAAAAAATATTTTTTAAAAAATCCACGCCTGTGATAGACCATAAAAAATATTTTTTAAAAAATCCACGCCTGCGATAGACCATAAAAAATATTTTTTAAAAATCCACGCCTATGATAGACCTCCAAAAAATATTTTTAAAAAATCCACGCCTCTAATAGACCTCCAAAAAATATTTTTCAAAAATCCACGCCTCTGATAGACCCAAAACATATATATTTTAAAAAATCCACGCCTGTGAAAGACCCTAAAAAAATATTTTTTAAAAAAACCCTCGCCTGTAAAAGTCCCAAAAAAAATTTTTTTTAAATTTCCCACCTTAAAAAAATATTTTTTTAAAAATTCCCCACCTTTGAAAGATCTTCCAAACATATTGTTTAAAACTTCCACGCCTTATAGAGAACTTGAAAAAATATTTATAAAAAATCCCCACCTCTTAGAGATTTTGCAAAAATATTATTTTAAAAATCCACGCCTCATAGAGATATTAAAAAAATTGTCTTTAAAAACTCTCCATCTTTGAAAGACCTTCAAAGAATATTTTTAAAAATTCCTCACCTTTGAAAGAACTTCAAAAAATATTGTTTAAAAATTCCCCAACTTTGAAAGACCTTCAAAAAATATTTTTTTAAAAACTCCCCACCTTTGAAAGACCTTCGAAAAATATTCTTTAAAAATTCCCCACATCTAAAAGACCTTCAAAAAATATTTTTTAAAAAATACATGCCTGTGATAGACTCTAAAAAATATTTTTTAAAAATTCCATGCCTGTGATAGACTCTAAAAAAATATTTTTTAAAAATTCCCCACCTATGAAAGACCTTCAAAAAATATTTTTTAAAAACTCCCCACCTTTGAAAGACCTTTAAAAAATATTTTCCAAAAAAAATCCACGCCTTTGAACGACCTTCAAAAAATATTTTTTAAAAATTCCACGCCTCTTACAAAGCTTAAAAAATATTCCTTAAAAAATCCATACTTCTTACAGACCTTGAAAAAATATTCCTTAAAAATTCCACGCCTCTTACAAAGCTTAAAAAATATTCCTTAAAAAATCCATACTTCTTACAGACCTTGAAAAAATATTCCTTAAAAAATCCATGCCTCTTGTAGATCTTGAAAAAATATTCCTTAAAAAATCCATGCCTCTTGTAGATCTTGAAAAAATATTCTTTAAAAAATCCACGCCTCTTGTAGACCTTGACAAAATATTCTTTAAAAAATCCACGCTTCTTGTAGACCTTGAAAATATATTCTTTAAAAAATCCACGCCTCTTGTAGACCTTGAAAAAATATTCTTTAAAAAATCCACGCCTCTTGTAGACCTTGAAAAAATATTCTTTAAAAAATCCACGCCTCTTGTAGACCTTGAAAAAATATTCTTTAAAAAATCCACGCCTGTGTTTGGTACTTGAAAAAAATATTTTTTTAAAATTTCACGCCTCTTATGGAGCTTAAAAAAGTATTATTTAAGAAATCCAGGCTTTTTATGAACCTAGAAAAAATATTTTTTAAAAAAGCCACGCCCCTTATAGACTTTCAAAAAATTATTAAATATTTTTTCTTTTCTTCCAGGTATGTTTTTGGAACTTCTCTCAATTTTTTATATCAGTATTTAAGGTAAGACTATTAAATTATTTTGCTTCAGCATTTATCATACCCACCTCCTTGCCGTCGAAATTCATCGAAAAAAAAAAATATATTTTTTTTGGAAAAATCTCACAATGGCCACTATTTTGTAGCGAGATCCTACCACCAAGGACATGTAATTTCTGGGCCAGATAATAATCTCAACATTCATTGTCATACATGTATTTGACATATGTATGCTACTCTGTTCGCAGACACCCGGCCTTACACATATATATAAATAAGAAATTTTTTGCCTCTGTGTCCTCGTCAGAATTTTTCGTGGTCCTTCTGCCGTTGATTTCCAAAATGGCCCAGGGTATAATTTCTCGTTAGCCATTCGAAATGCCATAACGTCGAACTCATGAATAAAATCATATATCTATGAATGTTTGCGTGGCTGTATGTGTGTGTGTGCCAGTGTGTTTTCCTGGGAGGACCATGGGCGATAATGTCACTCAGCCAGCCAGTCAGCCGTCTGAGCTGTCCCATTATAGTTAGGTGTTCTTCTTTGTTCTCGGATGGAAAGAAAAGAGAAAGAAAAAATAAATACAACAGCAACAACTGGAAGTCGACACAATTTGTGACAACTATTGACACTTTGTGTTATTAGTGTTAATATTTTGTGTTTGTGTGTATGTGTGTGTGAGACATGTTTTATAACATCCTTGGTGTGTGTGTGTGTGCGAGACTGCCAATTGAGGCGCGATGCCAAGGTGCTGATCCTTGAATGGCTGGGCGTGAAATATGTTATGCTTCATCTTTATTATTTTTTTCTTTTCTATTTGAGTCCCTTTTTCTATGGATAACTAGTGAACTCAAAGGAAATTGAAACTGTATGCAGGACTTTGAGGAAAATTGATTCCACATTTCACTTAGCTTTAATAAATAAATTTATAAATTTCGCAAAAAAAATCCTTCAAGAACCATCAGAGGGGAGGATTTTTTTAAGAATATTTTTTCAAGGACCAAGCACAGGCGTGGATTTTTTAAAGAATATTTTTTCAAGCTCTCTAAGAGGTGGGGATTTTTTAAAGAATATTTTTTCAAGGTCTCTGAGAGGTGAAGATTTTTTAAAGAATATTTTTTCAAGACCTATTTCAGGCGTGAATATTTTTAAGAATATTTTTTCTAGACCTATCTCAGGCATGGATTTTTTAAAGAATATTTTTTCAAGACCTTTCTCAGGCGTTGATTTATTAAATTTTTTTTTCAAGTCCTCTTAGAGTTGGGATTTTTTAAAGAATATTTTTTCAAGACCTATTTCAGGCGTGAATATTTTAAAGAATATTTTTTCAAGGACTACCAAGGGCGTAATTTTTTAAAAAAATATTTTTGAAGGTCTTTTAAAGTTAAGTAATTTTCAAAAATATTTTTGAGTGTCTTTCAAAGGTGGGAAATTTTCAAAAAAAAAAAAATATTTTTTTTGAAAGTCTTTCAAAGGTGAGAAATTCCGAAAAAAAAATACTTTTTTAAGGTCTTTCAAAGGTGGGGATTTTTTAAAAAATATATTATGAAGGTCTTTCAAAGGTGGGTAATTTCTAAAAAAATATTGTTTGAAGGTCTTTCAAAGGTGTGTAATTTTTAAAAAAAATATTTTTGAAGGTCTTTCAAAGGTGGGTAATTTTAAAAAAAAATATTTTTGAAGGTCTTTCAAAGGTGGGTAATTTTTAAAAATATTCTTTGAAGGTCTTTCAAAGATGGAGAATTTTAAAAAAAAATATTTTTTGAAGGTCTTTCAAAGGTATGTAATTTCTAAAAAAATTATTTTTTGAAGGTCTTTCAAAGGTGGGCAATTTAAAAAAAAATATTTTTGAATGTCTTTCAAAGCTGGGGAGTTTTTAAAAAATATTTTTGAAAGTCTTTCAAAGGTGGGAATTTTTAAAAATATTTTTGAAGGTCTTTTAAAGGTTGGGAGTTTTAAAAAAAAAATTTTTGAAGGTCTTTCAAAGGTGGGGAATTTTTAAAAATATTTTTGAAGGTCTTCCAAAGGTGGGGAATTTAAAAAAAATTTTTTGAAGGTCTTTTAAACGTGAGGAATTTTTAAACAATATTTTTTGAAGGTCTTTCAAAGGTGGGGAATTTTTAAAGAATATTTTATGAAAGTCTTTCAAAGATAAGGAATTTTTAAAATAATATTTTTGAAGGTCTTTCAAAGGTAAGGAATTTAAAAAAAAAAATATTTTTTTGAAGGTCTTTCAAAGGTAAGGAATTTTTAAAAAAATATTTTTGAAGGTCTTTCAAAGGTGGATAATTTTTAAAAATATTTTTTGAAGGTCTTTCAAAGATGGAGAATTTAAAAAAAAATATTTTTGAAGGTCTTTCAAAGGTGTGTAATTTCTAAAAAAAATATTTTTTGAAGGTCTTTTAAAGGTGGGTAATTTAAAAAAAAATATTTTTGAATGTCTTTCAAAGGTGGGGAATTTTTAAAAAAATATTTTTGAAGGTCTTTCAAAGGTGTGTAATTTCTAAAAAAAAATATTTTTTGAAGGTCTTTTAAAGGTGGGTAATTAAAAGAAAAAATATTTTTGAATGTCTTTCAAAGGTGGGGAATTTTTAAAAAAATATTTTTGAAGGTCTTTCAAAGGTGGGGAATTTTAAACGTGAGGAATTTTTAAAAAATATTTTTTGAAGGTCTTTCAAAGTTGTGTAATTTCTTAAAAAAAATATTTTTGAAGGTCTTTCAAAGGTGGGGAGTTTTTAAAAATATTTTTTGAAGGTCTTACAAGGGTGAGGAATTTTCAAAAAATATTTTTTAAAAGTCTTTCAAAGGTGGGGAATTTTTTAAAATTATTCTTTAAAGGTCTTTTAAAGGTGGGGAATTTTTAGAGAACATTTTTTCAAGGTCTAAAATAGGCTTGGATTTTTTAAGAATATTTTTTTCAAGCTCTAAAATAGGCTTGGATTTTTTAAAGAATATTTCTTCAACGACCATCCATGGCGTGGATAATAAAAAAATATTTTTTAAAAATATTTTTATATTTTTTAAAAAATATTATTTAAAAATATTTTTATATTTTTTAAAAAATATTTTTTAGGGTCTATCACAGGTGTGAATTTTTTTGAAAAAAATTTTAATGTCTATCACAGGTGTTGATTTTAAAAAAAAAAATAAGGGTCTATCACAGGTGTGGATTTAAAAAAAAATTAGGGTCTATCACATGTGTGGATTTTTTAAAAAATAATTTTTTAGGGCCTATCACAGGTGTGGATTTTTTAAAGAATATTTTTCCAAGGTCTCTCAGAGGTGAGGATTTTTTAAATAATATTTTTTCTACTTCTCTATTTTTTTAGCCAGCCAATGGAGCTATTATATATTTTTTCCCATTTCTCCATTTTCCCCTGTCCTGATGGTCCATTTCATATCTTGCTCCTTAGTACCTCTCCCAATACAAAGCCCCTAAGTAAGTGGCCTTTTGTCCCGAAGTAGTGGATTTTTTAAACAATATTTTTTCAAGGACTACCAAAGGCGTGGATTTTTTAAAGAATATATTTTCAAGGTCTCTAAGAGGTTTAGATTTTTTAAATAATATTTTTCCAAGCTCTCCCTGAAGCGTGGATTTTTTAAACAATATTTTTTCTAGGTCTCTAAAAGGTGGGGATTTTTTTAAATAATATTTTTTCTAGGTCTCTAAGAGGTGGGGATTTTTTAAAGAATATTTTTTCAAGATCTCTCAGAGGTGGGGATTTTTTCAAAGAATATTTTTTCGAAGTCTCTAGGAGGTGGGGATTTTTTAAAGAATATTTTTTCAAGGATTATCCAAGGCATGCATCTTTTAAAGAATATTTTTTTCAAGGATTATCCAAGGCATGGAACTTTTAAAGAATATTTTTTTTAGGTCTCTAAAAGGGGGGAATTTTTTGAATAATATTTTTCCAAGCTCTCCTTGGGGTGTGGATATTTTAAAGAATATTTTTTCAAAGTCTCTAGGAGGTGGGGATTTTCTAAAGAATATTTTTTAAAGGATTATCCAAGGCATGGATTTTTTAAAGAATATTTTTTCAACGATTATCCAAGGCATCGACTTTTTAGAGAATATTTTTCCAAAGATTATCCAAGGCAGGGATTTCTTAAAGAACATTTTTTCAAGCTCTCTAGGAGGTGGGATTTTTTTAAAGAATATTTTCTCAGGGTCTCTAAGAGGTGTGGATTTTTAAAGAATATTTTCTCAAAGGTCTCTAAGAGATTAGGATTTTTTAAAAGATATTTTCTCAGGGTCTTTATGAGGCGTGGATTTTTTGAAGAATATTTTTTCAAGCTCTCCTTGGGGTGTGGATTTTTTAAAGAATATTTTTTCAAAGTCTCTAGGAGGTGGGGATTTTTTAAAGAATATTTTTAAGGGCCTTTTTAAATTTTTTTAAGATGCGTAATTCCAAATATATTTCATCTATCCAATTTTGCGGCCCCTAATGACCACCGTTAACATCACAAATCCTTAAGCAATTAAAATTTGACCGCTAGGCCTGAACAAAGAACTCCAATTTTTTATTTCCCTTTAGTCCTGCTCTCAAATGGTGCTGCTCATTTAATTGCATGTTCCTTCTTGCGGTCTAATTCGTTTTCAAATATAATAAAATGCGTGGCATAAACAATTGTCCTCCTGAGGGCAGTTTTTTTTCTGGTTTGGTTAGGATTCTAATGACTTTCGCGGTGCTCTCTCACATTTGCAAATGGGAAGGTCAGGAAAGGAGAGAGAGCAGCGAGTCTAACGAGACTTGTTAAGAGGGTAGTTAGAAATTCATATATTTTTCTAAATGGCTGCATGGGTGTGTGTGTGGGAGTGCAATGAGGTGGGGTCCTGCCATTTTTACATGCAAATTAGATTGTAATTTTTTGGAAGTGGAGGATGATTTTTTTTTTGAAAGGTTGTAGAAGTGAATTGAAAGGTTGGAGCATTAAATGCCGTTAAATGTCAAAGTAAACATTTGCTTTACGTGACGAGCCATTTAATCCGGAGATTTGTTCCAAATGATATTTCAATATTTGGATACATGTAATGGGATGGCCCACGGATTTTTTAAAGAATATTTTTTCAAGACCTATCTCAGGCGTGGATTTTTTAAAGAATATTTTTTTAAGACCTATCTCAGGCGTGGATTTTTTAAAAAATATTTTTTCAAGGTCTATCACAGGCGTGGATTTTTTAAAAAATATTTTTTCAAGGTCTATCACAGGTGTGGATTTTTTAAAAAATATTTTTTCAAGGTCTATCACAGGCGTGGATTTTTTAAAAAATATTTTTTCAAGGTCTATCACAGGCGTGGATTTTTTAAATAATATTTTTTCAAGGCCTATCTCAGGCGTGGATTTTTTAAAGAATATTTTTTCAAGGCATATCTCAGGCGTGGATTTTTTAAAGAATATTTTTTCAAGGCTTATATAAGGCGTGGATTTTTTAAACAATATTTTTTCATGGCCTATCTCAGGCGTGGATTTTTTAATGAATATTTTTTCAAGGCCTATCTCAGGCGTGGATTTTTTAAACAATATTTTTTCAAGGCTTATATAAGGCGTGGATTTTTTAAACAATATTTTTTCAAGGCTTATATAAGGCGTGGATTTTTTAAACAATATTTTTTCAATGCCTATCTCAGGCGTGGAATTTTTAAAGAATATTTTTTCAAGGCCTATCTCAAGCGTGGATTTTTTAATGAATATTTTTTCAAGGCCTATCTCAGGCGTGGATTTTTCAAACAATATTTTTTCAAGGCCTATCTCAAGCGTGGATTTTTTATGAATATTTTTTCAAGACCTATCTCAGGCGTGGATTTTTTAAAGAATATTTTTTCAAGGCCTATCTCAGGCGTGGATTTTTTAAAGAATATTTTTTAAGGCCTATCTCAGGCGTGGATTTTTTAAAGAATATTTTTTTAAGGCCTATCTCAGGCGTGGATTTTTTAAAGAATATTTTTTCAAGGCCTATCTCAGGCGTGGATTTTTTAAAGAATATTTTTTCAAGGCCTATCTTAGGCATGGATTTTTTAAAGAATATTTTTTCAAGGTCTATAAGAGGCGTGGATTTTTTAAAGAATATTTTTTCAAGACCTATCTCAGGCGTGGATTTTTTAAAGAATATTTTTTCAAGACCTATCTCAGGCGTGGATTTTTTAAAGAATATTTTTTCAAGGTCTATAAGAGGCGTGGATTTTTTAAAGAATATTTTTTCAAGGCCTATCTCAGGCGTGGATTTTTTAAAGAATATTTTTTCAAGACCTATCTCAGGCGTGGATTTTTTAAAGAATATTTTTTCAAGACCTATCTCAGGCGTGGATTTTTTAAAGAATATTTTTTCAAGACCTATCTCAGGCGTGGATTTTTTAAAGAATATTTTTCCAAGACCAAGACTATCTCAGGCGTGGATTTTTTAAAGAATATTTTTTCAAGGACCAAACGCAGGCGTGGATTTTTTAAAGAATATTTTTTCAAGGACCAAACACAGGCGTGGATTTTTTAAAGAATATTTTTTCAAGACCTATCTCAGGCGTGGATTTTTTAAAGAATATTTTTTCAAGACCTATCTCAGGCGTGGATTTTTTAAAGAATATGTTTTCAAAGCCTACCACATTTAATATATTTTCCATCGACCAATAAACAGTAAAAAAGCCAGTTTTAATTTTTTCATTATTTTTTATTAAATTATTTTCTCGTATAAAAAACAAAAATTTCAAAGTGCCTCCATCTTTTTTTGCGGCAACGAAATATTTTCTCATTCTAATCTCTTAAAGCTTATTTTTTGTTCGTAGATATATTTCAGCTATTATTCCACAGATTCGATTCACTTGCATTTGCTGCACTCCTCTTCCCCTTCGCAGATATCACAGAGTTTGGTTTCGATTTCATAAAAATCGGTTGCCTTTTTATTCGAATCGTAGTAGTCGTAGACCTTGATAGGGGCAGGCTTTTGTAAAGCGACAGCATGGGCTCGAATGGCCTCGTAGAGGATGCAAGTCTTTTGATCCTTGTACAGATGATCGAAGTAAATGACCAGCAGGGAGTTGGCATTTTTCAGTTCAACGTTCTGGAAAAATAAAAAAAGTTAAATTATATTTTTTTTTAAACATTTTTTAAGGAATACCAGTGACTTGGATTTTTTAAAGAATATTTTTTCAAGAACCAAACACAGGCGTGGATTTTTTAAAGAATATTTTTTCAAGTTTTTAAGAGGCGTGGATTTTTTAAACAATTTTTTTCAAAGTTTTTAAGGGTCGTGGATTTTTTAAAAAATATTTTTCGAAGCTTTTAAGGGGCGCGAAATTTTTAAAAATATATTTTTAATGCTTTTTAGAGGTGTGGATTTTTAAAAAATATTTTTCAAGGCTTTTGAGGGGCGTGAATTTTTTAAAGAATATTATTTCAAGCTCCATAAGTGGCGTGGATTTTTTAAAAAAATATTTTTCAAAGTTTTTGTGTAGCGTGGATTTTATAAAAAATATTTTTTCAAGCTCCATAAGTGGCGTGGATTTTTTAAAAAAAAAATATTTTTCAAAGTTTTTGTGTGGCGTGGATTTTTTAAAAAAAAAAATATTTTTCAAAGTTTTTGTGTGGCGTGGATTTTATAAAAAATATTTTTTCAAGGCCTTAAAGAGGCGTGGATTTTATAAAAAATATTTTCAGGGCTTTTAATAGGAGTGGATTTTATAAAAAATATTTTCAGGGTTTTTAATAGGAGTGGATTTTATAAAAAATATTTTTTCAGGGTCTTATAGAGGCGTGGATTTTCCAAAAAAATATTTTCAAGGTCTATCGCAGGCGTGGATTTTTTAAAAAAATATTTTTGAAGGCTTTTAAAAGGCGTGGACTTTTTAAAAAATATTTTTCAAGGTATTAAAGAGGCCTGAATTTTTTAAAACATATTTTTCGAGGTCTCTCACAGGCGTGGATTTTTTAAAGAATATTTTTTCAAGCTCTCCCAGAGGCGTGGATTTTTTAAAGAATATTATTTCAAGCTCTCCCAGAGGCGTGGATTTTTTAAAGAATATTATTTCAAGCTCTCCCAGAGGCGTGGATTTTTTAAAAAAATATTTTTCAAGGACCACCAGACACGTGGATTTTTAATAAAATATTTTTAAAAGTTTTTAAGGGGCGTGGATTTTTTAAAAAAATATTTTTTAAAGTTTTTAAAAGGCGTGGATTTTTTAAAAAATATTTTTCAAAGTTTTTTAGAGGAGTGGATTTTTTAAAAAATATTTTTCGAAGTTTTTAAGAGGCGTGGATTTTTTAAAAAATATTTTTCAAAGTTTTTAAGAGGCGTGGATTTTTTAAAAAATATTTTTCGAAGTTTTTAAGAGGCGTGGATTTTATAAAAAATATTTTTCGAAGTTTTTAAGAGGCGTGGATTTTATAAAAAATATTTTTCGAAGTTTTTAAGAGGCGTGGATTTTATAAAAAATATTTTTCGAAGTTTTTAAGAGGCGTGGATTTTATAAAAAATATTTTTCGAAGTTTTTAAGAGGCGTGGATTTTATAAAAAATATTTTTCGAAGTTTTTAAGAGGCGTGGATTTTATAAAAAATATTTTTCGAAGTTTTTAAGAGGCGTGGATTTTATAAAAAATATTTTTCGAAGTTTTTAAGAGGCGTGGATTTTATAAAAAATATTTTTCGAAGTTTTTAAGAGGCGTGGATTTTATAAAAAATATTTTTCGAAGTTTTTAAGAGGCGTGGATTTTATAAAAAATATTTTTCGAAGTTTTTAAGAGGCGTGGATTTTATAAAAATATTTTTCGAAGTTTTTAAGAGGCGTGGATTTTATAAAAAATATTTTTCGAAGTTTTTAAGAGGCGTGGATTTTATAAAAAATATTTTTCGAAGTTTTTAAGAGGCGTGGATTTTATAAAAAATATTTTTCGAAGTTTTTAAGAGGCGTGGATTTTATAAAAAATATTTTTCGAAGTTTTTAAGAGGCGTGGATTCAAGACTTTTAAGAGCAAAGACCCATAGATGCGTGGATTTTTTAAAAAAAGAGGTGAAGATTTTTTAAAAAAATATTTTTCAATGTTTAAAAGGGGCGTGGATTTTGTAAAAAATATTTTTCAAGCTTTAAGAGGCGTGGATTTTTTAAAAAATATTTTTCAGGGTTTTCAAAAGGCGCGGATTTTAAAAAAAATATTTTCAGGGTTTACAATAGGCGCGGATTTTAAAAAAAATATTTTCAGGGTTTTCAAAAGGCGCGGATTTTAAAAAAAAATATTTTTCAAGCTTTAAGAGGCGTGGATTTTTTAAACAAATATTTTTCAGGGTTTTTAGAAGGCGCGGATTTTTAAAAAAATATTTTTCAAGGTTTTTAAGAGGCTTGGGTTTTTTAAAAAATATTTTTCAAGGTTTTTAAGAGGAGTGGAATTTTATAAAAAAATATATTTCATGGTTCTTAAGAGGAGTGGAATTTTATAAAAAAATATATTTCATGGTTTTTAAGAGGCATAGATTTTTTAAAAAATATTTTTCAAGGTTTTTAGTGGGCGTGGATTTTTTAATAAATATTTTTCAAGGCTTTTAAGAGGCGTGGATTTTTTAAAAAATATTTTTCAAAGTTTTTAAGCGGCGTGTATATTTTAAAAAATATTTTTTCATGGATTATCAGATGCGTGTATTTTTTAAAAAATATTTTTTCATGGATTATCAGAGGCGTGGATTTTTCAAAAATATTTTTTCATGGATTATCAGAGGCGTGGATTTTTTAAAAAATATTTTTCAAGGCCTTAAAGAGGCGTGGATTTTTTAAAAAATATTTTTCAAGGCCTTAAAGAGGCGTGGATTTTTTAAAATATATTTTTCAAAGGTTTTAAGAGGCGTGGATTTTTTAAAAAATATTTTTTAAAGTTTTTAACAGGCGTGGCTTTTTAAAAAATATTTTTTCAAGGTCTATCGCAGGCGTGGATTTTTTTAAAAACATTTTTTCGAGTACTATCAAAGGCCTGGATTTTTTAAAAAATAATTTTTTAAGGACTATCAGAAGCGAGGATTTTTTATAAAACACTTTTCACGGTCTCTAAGAGGTGGGGATTTTTAAAAAAAAAATTAAGGTTTTAAGAGTCGTGAATTTAAAAAAAAAAATATTTTTTTTTCAAGGTTTTTAAAAAGAGTGGATTTTTTTAAAAAATATCTTTCAAGGTTTTTAGGAGGCGTGAATTTTTTCAAAAATATTTTTCAAGGTCTTCCAAAGGCGTGGATTTTTAAAAAATATTTTTTCAAAGACTACCAAAGAAGTGGATTTTTTAAAAAATATTTTTTCAAGGACTACCAAAGACGTGGATTTTTTAAAAAATATTTTTTCAAGGACCAAAAACAGGCGTGGTTTTTTTTAAAAATATTTTTTTCGAGGACCATCACAGACGTGGATTTTTTAAAAAATATTTTTTTCGAGGACCATCACAGACGTGGATTTTTTAAAGAATATTTTTTAAGCATCAACAGTGGCGTGGATTTTTTAAAAAATATTTTTTTTTCGAGGACCATCACAGACGTGGATTTTTTAAAAAATATTTTTTTCAAGGACCATCACAGACGTGGATTTTTTTAAAAATATTTTTTTTCGAGGACAACCATATTTGTGGATTTTTTAAAAAGAATATTTTTTCAAGCTCTGCCGGAGGCGTGAATTTTATAAAGAATATTTTTTCAAGCTCTCCCAGAGGCGTGGATTTTTTAAAAAATATTTTTTAAGGTCTACCACAGGCGTGGATTTTTTAAAAAATATTTTTTAAGGTCTATCACAGGCGTGGATTTTTTAAAAAATATTTTTCAAGGTCTTAAAGAGGAGTGGATTTTTTAAAAAATATTTTTCAAGGTCTATCACAGGCGTGGATTTTTTAAAAAAACATTTTTCAAGGTCTATCACAGGCGTGGATTTTATAAAAAATAATTTTTATAAAATCCAGAGAGGCGGGGAATTTTAAAAAAATATTTTTTCAAGGTCTTTAGCAGCCGGGGAATTTTAAAAAATATTTTTCAAAGTTTTTAAAATGCGTGGGTTTTTTAAAAAAAATGTTTTTTCACATTTTCTCTTTTCAAATACTCACACTAACTCTCTTGACCTCCTTGATGGCGGCCAGGCTCTCGTCCTCCACAACATAACCGGATGGGGTGTTAATTTCCAAAACGGCCATATTAGAGGCTTCTCCCTCGCCTGTGTACTCAACACAGACATTTATGAGCAGCGCCGATTTTTGGGCAGTCTGTTGCTTTTCCGTGGTTATTGTGAAGCTGGGCTGTTCCTTTTCCAAAATGTTGTATTGATAGGCCACCTGGACCATGGCGGTACCGGTGCCCTTGGCGGTGAAGTCAATGGATTTGGTTTTGTCGGGCATCTACAAAAAAAAAAAAAACGGAATTATTATTTGTTTTAAAATTATATCCCAACTTTCCTTTACCTCCACATTTTGATAGAGTATATCATTCTCCTCGGTCAAATTAAGAGTTTCCTGTTTCTCCTTGTCACCGCCCTT
Source organism: Musca domestica (assembly GCF_030504385.1). Taxonomy (NCBI): domain Eukaryota; kingdom Metazoa; phylum Arthropoda; class Insecta; order Diptera; family Muscidae; genus Musca; species Musca domestica. The sequence continues at coordinate 40,383 of NW_026712170.1, read as the reverse complement.
GGAGGCTACATTGACCACCATTTTGGCTGGTTCGTAATCGGCCAATTTGGCAAATTGTATCAGAGCCTGTAAGCCCACCACGGTATCCTGGGTCGAGGAGAAGCCACCATAGCTATTACGCTGGGCAATGAGCCATCTGATAATGGGCAGAACTTCATCCAGATTGGGTGTGGGTTGATTTAGGAGCGTGAGTAGGGCATAGGAACTGATTTCCACATCACTGCTGTAGACATAGAGCCACCATCTGCGCGACAGAGGTTTATTCGAGCTGGACCACCATTTGCGATCACCATCGGTCTTCACCAAAGAATTCAGTTTTGCCAATTTCTCCCCAGCCTTGGCATGTTGGGCCTTGTCCAGGGTATAGGTGGCAATGGCCTGGGCATGCAGTGACTCTTCTTTGTCGGAATTTTCACTGATGTAATTCAAAGCCTTTTGAATGTGGGCGGAGTATTTTTCGGCATAGGTTTTGTTTTCCAACAAGGCCAGCAGGACGGTACTGGTCAACGAGACATGATTGGCCTGAGATCTGTAGAAGAAGCCTTGAGATTTTTCGCTAAACGAGCCATTCTGGGCCTGTTGTTGGGCCAAATATTCTAGGGCCTTTTCAATGACCTTGGAGTCCACTTTAATGTAGTCTTCCAGCTGGAGCAGGGAACGGGCCACATAGGCTGTCAGCCAGGTGGAACCATTGTTGGGTTGTCCATCGATTTTATGCGGTCCAAAGGAGCTGAACGAGCCATCGGGATGGCGATAGTTTAGCATGTGTTGGTAACCATTTTCCATGTTGTAGCGCAGCTTGGTTTCCATGGTGGGGGTGAGGCGTTTGGTGTTCTGCAGGAGGGGGAGAGAGAAAAAGAAGAGTGATATAATTAGTGGAGGGGCGACAGGTATAAAGGGAGGTAGATAGGAGGCGAGATATGCGGGGGAGGAGAGAGATATTGGAGAGCAAAGCTTATGGATAGGAGTGTTATATTGTTGGCGAGAGGGAGAGAGAGAGAGAGGAGGAAACATAAAGAAGAGAACACACATAGAAGGGGTGAGAGATAGATGAGAAGACAGATAGTTGAGGAGTCAGATTGGAGAAGAGGAAGGGGATAAGAGGTGGAGATAAGAGAGACAGAAGTGGAGAGGTGGGAGAATATAAGAGAGAAATAAAATATGGAGAGAGGTAGAAGAGAGAAAATAATGAGAAGAGATAAGGGAGATTGGATATGGAGAGATAGGAGATGGAAAGAAGCGATGTAGGATATGGAGAGGAGAGAGCGAGATAGAGAGAGAAATGAGGAGAGAGGTGAGATTGATCCAGAGGAGAGATATAGAAGATAAAGAGGGAAGATATATCAGATGGATGGAAGAAAGAATGAATGAGGAGAGAGACAAATGATGGTAGACATGAGATAGATGGGAGAAAGGAGAGTGATATTTTCGTGGAGAGAGAGAGGAGATAGGACATGAAAGGATATAGAAGCTAGAAAGAAGAGATATTGGAGAGGGGGAGGGGAGAGAGAAGCGATAATGGAATGGGGAGAGAAATAGATTAAAGAGAGGAGGATATATAAAAGAGAGAGTGAGCGACAGAGAGAGATGAAAAAGAGAAACAGAAATTCCCTAACTCCCAGAAATCCAGAGCTGGGAATTGACAATCACTTACCTCCAAATATTTCATGACCAAATAATTCGGCAGCAAAGTGGACATGGTCTGTTCGCCACAGCCCGTGGGAAGGCGCACTAAATTATCCAAATTATTGACCACGGGTCCCAGGATATCTCCCACAACTCCCACCTCAACATGTTGGGAGTCGGGTATAATCTCTGCGGGCAATTCCAGCTCAAACGAAGCCTTCATTTCCGATTCCTTGTTGAGATTGACAAAATACGCCCGATTGCCATATTTGGTGACACCCTCCGGCACCACCTTCATTGACTTGTGCACAGCATCACCGGCCACCGGGGAGACGGCAGTGTATTTCAACATTACATTACCCAAAACTTTGGGGCGGATCATAAATGCCACACCCGCTGCACCCATGGCTGGAACGCGCACCATTTTACTGCGTTTTTGATCGCCAATCACTTCGTTATTGACTTCGGTAAATTCAAATTCATCATCGGCATTGTCCAGGGTGACCTCAACGTCGAGGGTTTTGTCCAAGTAATTAAATACCAGGGCTGGGATGTTAATGACCTCGCCACGCTTGACAGAGTAGGGTAGACGCACCGATATGAAGAAGGGTTGGAAGGTGGTGATTTTGGTTTTATCCCCTGTCACGGCCAGACCCTTTTCGCTGTTCATGGCAAAGCCACTCACCATCCAGGAGGTAATGGTGTCGGGTATTTTTTTGGACCAGGTGAATTCTTCCTTGTCGGTACTGGAAAAAATTGTTTTTTTTTTTTTGAAATTAATAAAAATTCCGCAATTCTGGTACCCCTTGCAACCTACTTTTCAATGTTATCAAAGATCCAGGTCTCGGCGAAATCCTTGCGCACCTGAATAGGTCCACTGCCACCAAAGGAATCAGCAGCCGCCCCACCAAAACCACCAGCGGCAGCACTGGCCACCATGGGTGGATGACCGGCCCGGGTGCCCGATCCTGTCTGTGGTACAAAATCTTGGGATAGATCATTACGCTCCACAGCGGCAAATGGCACTACTAAATTTAAAGAAAAACAGACATACCTTTAGTGTTGTCGACATCGCATATTTCCGATGGGCGGAATGAAACTCACTTGTCATATATTCCGGCTTGGTCCAGTTATAGAAATAATCGGCATTCGTTAGGGTAACACAGCCCACAATGGTGCCGGGGTAGTAGGAGTAGCCACCCTGATGAGGGGTACGTGTAACATATGAGCCCACAGTCCAGCCGAATTCCGTGGGCCGAATATCGTTGTTGGATCTCAGCAACAGCACACTTTGATCCACAGCCATAAGACCGACAAAGGAATTGGGAGCGGTTTTGATTTTTAAGGCAACTTCCTGGCCTGGCTTGACTTGTTCGGCGGCCGTGATGTTGATCTGGAAATAAAAAAAATTAGAGAATTGAAAAAGGAGCAAAATTTGGTTTGGCAGCAGTTTTAATAACCTCATTTGGAGACATTTGAAAATTTCTGAAAAACTTTGAAAATTTTTAAAAAAATTTGAAATTTTTTGAAAAATTTTGAAAATTCGGCTTGGCCGCAGTTTTAATACCCTACACTATTTGGAAGGAATTTGAAAATTTTTAAAAAAAAATTGAAAATCTCTGAAAAATGTTTAAAAAAATTTTGAAATTTTTTAGAAAATTTCTGAAAGTTTTTGAAAAATTTTCTAAATTTTCAAAAAATTCGGAATTTTCGGAAATGTTTGCCATAGGCTGTAGTACCAATTACGAACGTCAAATGTCAAAATTGAACCAGTTCCGGCCTATAATGTCGGCGAAATCATAAAAATACCGAAAATTGGGAGGTACGATTAAAGGAGACCCATATGAAGCCGTGGACCTACATAGATAATTTTCGGTGACAGGCTGTAATACTCATTGCGAACTCCAAATACGAAATTTGAAAGAATTCCGTTGGAAAATGTCGCCAAAATCCTTAAAATACCGAATATCGGAAGGTACCGTTGTATGGGGGCTATATGAAGCCGTGGAGCTGCATAAACAATTTTTGGTGACAGGCTGAAGTACCCATTGCGAACTTCAAATATCAAATATGAAACAATTCCGGTGGATAATGTCGACAAAATCCTCAAAATGCCGAATATTGGGAGGTACCATTGTATGGGAGCTATATGAAGACATGGACCTACATAAACAATTTTCGGTGACAGGCTGTAGTACTCATTGCGAACTCCAAATACGAAATTTGAAAGAATTCCGTTGGAAAATGTCGTCAAAATCCTCAAAATACCGAATATCGGGGGGTACCGTTATATGGGGGCTATACGAAGGCGTGGAGCTGCATAAACAATTTTTGGTGACAGGCTGTGGCACCCATTAGGAACTTCAAGTACGAAATTTGAAACAATTAAGATTAGTAATGTTGCCAAAATCCTCAAAATACTGGATATAGGGAGGTACAATTACAGGGGACCTATACGAACATGTGGACCTGCATAGACAATTTTCGGTGACAGGCTGTAGTACCCATTGCGAACTTCAAATACGAAATTTAAAAGAATTCCGGTGGATAATGTCGCTAAAATCCTCAAAATACCGAATATGGGGAGGTACCGTTGTATGGGGGCTATATGAAGACGAAGACCTACAGAGACAGTTTTCGGTGACAGGCAGTAGGACTTAATAAGAACTTCAAATACGAAATTTGAAACAATTTCGTTGAATACAGCCGCCAAAATCCTCAAAATACCGAATATCGGGGGTTACCGTTATATGGGGGCTATACGAAGACGTGGACATGCACACGTAATTTTTGGTGAGAGGCCGTAGTATCTGTTGTGAACTTTAAATACGAAATTTGAAGCTGTTCCGGCAACAATTGTCGGTAAAATAATCAAAATACCGAATATTGGGAGGTACATTGTATGGGAGCTATATGAAGCCGTGGACATGCATAAATAATTTTCGGTGACTGGTTGTAGTACCCATTACGAACTTTAAATACGAAATTTGAAAGAATTCCGGTCTATAATGTCGCCAAAATCCTCAAAATACTGAATATAGGGAGGTACCATTATAGGGGACCTATACGAAGACATGGACCTAAATAAACAATTTTCGGCGACAAGCTGTAGTACCCATTAGGAACTACAAATACGAAATTTGAAAGAATTCCGTTGGAAAATGTCGCCAAAATCCTCAAAATACCGAATATTGGGAGGTACGATCAAAGGAGATCCATACGAAGCCGTGGACCTACATAGACAATTTTTGGTGACAGGCTGTAGCACCCATAACGGACTTTAAATACGAAATTTGAAAGAATTCCGAAAGATAATGTCGCCAAAATCATCAAAATACCGAATATCGGGAGGTACCGATGTATGGGGGCTACATGAAAACTTAGACCTACATAGACAATTTTCGGTGACAGGCTGTAGTATCTATTGGGAACTTCAAATGCCAAATTTGAAACAATTCCGATAGATAATGTCGCCAAAATCCTCAAAATACCGGATATCGGGGGGTACCGTTGTATGGGGGCTATACGAAGACGTGGAGCTGCATAAACAATTTTTGGTGACAGGATGTAGTACCTATTGCGAACTTCAAATACCAAATTTAAAGCAATTCCGCTAAATAATGCTGTCAAAATCCTCAAAATACCGAATTTAGGGAGGTACCGTTGTATGGGGGCTATATGAAGACTTGGACCTACATAGACAATTTTCGGTGACAAGCTGTAGTACCCATTACGAACTCCAAATACAAAATTTGAAAGAATTCTGTTAAATAATGTCGCCAAAATCCTCGAAATGCCGAAAATAGGGAGGTACGATTAGAGGAGATCCATACGAAGCCGTAGACCTACATAGACAATTTTCGGTGACAGGCTGTAGTATCCATTGAGAACTTTAAATAACAAATTTGAAATAATTCCAAAGGATAATGTCGCCAAAATCCTCAAAATACCAAATATAGGGAGGTACACCCATAGGGGACCTATACGAAGCCGTGGACCTATATAGACAATTTTCGGTGAAAAACTGTAGTACCCATTAGGAACTTCAAATACGAAATTTGAAATAGTTCCGATAAATAATGTCGCCAAAACCCTCAAAATACCGAATATTGGGAGGTACCATTATAGGGGACCGATACGAAAACCTGGACCTACACAGACAATTTTTTGTGAGAGGTGGTAGCACCCATTAGGAACTTCAAATTCAAAATTTGAAAGGATTCCATTGGAAAATGTCGTCATAATCCTCAAAATACCGAATATCGGGAGGTACCGTTGTATGGGGGCTATATGAAGACATGGACCGATATAAACAATTTTCGGTGACAGGCTGTAGTATCCATTGAGAACTTTAAATAACAAATTTGAAAAAAATCCAAAGGATAATGTCGCCAAAATCCTCAAAATACCGAATATCGGGAGGTACCGTTATATGGGGGCTATATGAAGCCGTGGACCTATATAGACAATTTTCGGTGACAGGCTGTGGCATCCATTAGGAACTTCAAATACCAAATTTGAAACAATTCCGATAAATAATGTTGCCAAAATCCTCAAAATACCGAATATCGGAAGGTACCGTTGTATGAGGGCTATATGAAGACTTGGACCTACATAGACAATTTTCAGTGACAGGTTGTAGTACCCATTACGAACTTCAAATACGAAATTTGAAAGAATTCCGATAGATAATGTCGCCAAAATCCTCAAAATACTAGATATAGGGAGGTACAATTACAGGGGACCTATACGAAGATATGGACCTGCATAAACAATATTTGGTGACAGTCTGTAGTACCTATTGCGAACTCCAAATACGAAATTTGAAACAATTCCGCTGGATAATGTTGCCAAAATCCTCAAAATGCCGAATATTGGGAGGTACGATTAAAGGAGACCCATATGAAGCCGTGGACCTACATAGACAATTTTCGGTGACAGGCTGTAATACCCATTGCGAACTCCAAATACCACATTTGAAACAATTCTGATTAATAATGTCGCCAAAATCATCAAAATTCCGAAAATAGGGATGTACGATTAAAGGAGACCCATGCGAAGACATGGACCTGCATAAATAATTTTTGGTGAAAGTCTGTAGTACCCATTTCGAACTCCAAATACAAAATTTGGAAGAATTCCGCTAAATAATGTCGCCAAAATCCTTAAAATACCGAATATCGGGGGGTACTGTTATATGGGGGCTATATGAAGACCTGAACCTGCATTGGCCATTTTCAGTGACAGGCTGCAGTACCCATTACGAACTTCAAATACCAAATTTGAACCAGTTCCGGCCTATAATGTCGCCAAAATCCTCAAAATACCGAATATAGGAAGGTACAGTTGTATGGGGGCTATATGAAGACTTGGACCTGCAGAGACAATTTTCAGTAACAGACTATAACATCTGGTAGGAACTTCAAATACGAAATTTGAAACTATTCGGTTGAATACAGCCGCCAAAATCATCAAAATACCGAATAAAGGGAGGTACCGTTGTATGGGGGCTCTATAAAGACTTGAACCTACAGACACAATTTTCAGTAACAGACTATAACATCTGGTAGGAACTTCAAATACGAAATTTGAAACCATTCCGTTAAATAATGTCTCCAAAATCCTTAAAATACCAAATATCGGAAGGTACACCCATAGGGGACCTATACCAAAACATGGACCTATGTAGCCCATTTTCATTACCAAAAATCCTGCAGACCTAGCACACATCTGAGTAAAATTTTATCCCCCTACTACATTTCGTGCGGAAGCTACAGTGTTACGGTGGAGGGTATAAAAAGTATAACCATTATCCCCAAGGCTTTTCCAGGACTTACCTTATTTTCCAGCTCATAATCAATATAATAGGTATCTTCAGCATAATGATATTCACCCTCAGCATCGACATAGTAGACATAGACCGAGAATCTTGGCGAGCAGACCAAATCGGGTGTAAAACTGATATTGTGAACCATGGGTTTGTTGGGCAAATCAATGTGGCCCGACTTGATGATATTGCCGCGCGCCACAACATTAAAGTCCAAATAGGCCAGGGGTTTGCTGGAGTTGACGGTGAAGTGTTCCTCGTGGAATAGCTTGGGACTGGAAAGAAAAATTTATTCATTAAAAATCGAAAATCGTTTAAGGTACCCCAAGCACCCACCGATTATTGTAGTATCTATCCTCCAATTTAAACCAATCCTTGGGCAACTTCTCTTCGGGGGTATCCACCTTCTTGGGCTCACGATATTGATAGGCATTGTTGACGTCACGTTTCTCATCGCGATACAGGGCCTCAATGTTATAATAATGGCTATAGCCTTCATATTCCTTCAGATCGCTCAACTTAACCTTGAAGGTCACAAAACCGGTTTCATTCATGAAACCCTTAAAGGAGAAGGTACGATTCTCCCCCACCGGTGGCATAAGGGTGGTCGTCACCTCCTCACCGCTATCCATGTGACGTGGCTGATGCCATGAATTCTTTTCCAAAACTTCCGTGTAGACCAATTCCACTGGGGTCTTGGTATCCTTCAAATGGCTACCATCCACATAGGTCAACTGGATCATAACCTCCTTTTCCTTATCCGCCTCAAAGGAATTACATTCGTAATAATGGACACAGTGCATGGCATAGCGATAGGGATAGATTTGGGTACTGGCGGTGGTGTTGATTTTCACCCCCGTGAATTCTTCCTCCACGGTGGCCACAATAGTGGCATAGGTGGAGTATTCTTTGCTGTGCAAATAGGCCTCCAATTGCTTGACATTCATATCGATCTTGGCCTTGCCTTGGATCATGTCGGCGGTGCGAATAATGCTAGGCGGTTGTTTTTTCTCATCATCCATACTGCGTCCGAAGTCGTAGTAGGAGCCCAGGGTCAGAATTACGGTGGCCTTGCCGTTCAGGGGTTTGCCGTAGGTGTAGCTGGGAAATAAAAGAAGATAAAAATAATAAATTTAGCACTCCAGGGTGGAAAGAGAGGTAGGGAGGGGGAGAGAGTGAGGGGGGAGAGAGGGGGGGGGAGAGAGGGGAGAATTGAAAGAGGAATGGTTTCTTAGAAATATCTTCGTCATTTTCCCTTGACAAAAGGGAGAGAGAATTGTCTCTTTCCTCTCTGAGTTATACATTCCTGACGAAAAAGGGAGAAAGTTCTCCACAAAAAAAAATTTGGGAGAAAAGAGAGGAGGAGGGACAGAGAAATATATCCCGTACTCCATTTCGAAAATTCTGTAAGAAAAGAGGGAAGGAGAGAGAATTTATATTTCTCTGAAATTCTGGGGAGCCAATAGAGGATCAGAGAAATACCTCCTTAGTCTTGGGAGAAGAGTGAAAAAAAAGAGAAGAGAGAGAGAGAAAGTGAAAAATCACCCTGCCTCTTTCACTCTAAAATAGGGAGAAAGATTTATCCCTCTCTCATTCTGGGGAAACTCCATTTCGAAAATTCTGGAAAAACAGACGTAAGGAAAAAGCATTTATTTATCACCGAAATTCTGGGGGGAGAAGGGAGAAATGTGTCCCTCTCTCATTCTCGCAAAACTCCATTTCGGATATTCTGGAAGAAAAGAAGGAAAAAAAGAGAGAATTTATCTTTCTATGGAATTCTGGAGAGCCAACAGAGGGACAGAAATATATCTCCTAATTCTTGGGAAAAGAGTGGAAAAAGTAGAAGAAACTGAGAGAGAGAGAGAGAGAGAAAATTCACCGTCTCTCTTGCTCTTCGAAATTCTTGGGAGAGAAGGGAGCAATGAATCCGTCTCTCATTCTCACGAAACTCCACTTCGAAAATTCTGGAAGAAAAGAGGGAAGGAGGGAGAATTTAGTTTTCTCGGAAAATCTGTGGAGGGTGGGGGGAGGGGTTCAATAGATGATTTAAGGAATATCTGCTAATTCTTGGGATAAGAGTTGAAAAAGGAAGAAGAAAGAGGGATGGGAAATTTCACCCTCTCTCTTGCTCACTAGAATTCTTCTTGGAAGACAAAGAAGAAATCCCTCGTATTTTTAATTTTTTCTCTCTCTCTCTCCCTTTCTCTCTCTTTCTTTCTTCTCCTATTTCATTCTCCTGCCAAAAAGGAGAAATGTATCCAACTCTCTTTCTCTCAAAAATTTTAAGAAGAACAAATATTTTACTCCACCTCTCTCCTTGGTATTAAATAAGTCAAGCGAGAGAGAGAGAGAAATTTCTAACGCTCTCTTTTATTTTCCACTTACTTGGCCCTTACAACGACCTGCATATCACCATCCTTAACCGAAACCGATTCCGTTGCCTCGGCCTTGACCACATATTTGGGTAGGACATATTTCTGGACCTCAAAATACACGGCACGATCATAGTGACCCTTGCTGGACACAACCAAACGCCAATTACCCATTACAGGGAATTCGGAAATCTGAAAATGTCCCGTATGTACACCCTTCACCACTTCCAAATTCTTCAGTTCCTTAATGCGATTTCGCTTGCCATCTTCGAACCATAGCACTGTATCTGGCTCAGCTTTACCTGGTCTCAGATCTTTGTCCAAAAACAAAACGCGATAATTGATAACATCTCCAGGCTTGTACAGACCCTTGTCGGTCTGTAGGCGAACATATGTCTCGAATTTGGCAAAATCCAATTTGGTGGTATTTTTGAAATTCTCCAAACAATTCAAACCCTCAGCGGTGAGATTGTATTTACCCTCGACGAGGGTGGGTACGGCAAAGTCAACTTCTTTGATTTCCGAACCCTTGACCTCGACCGTTTTGCTTTCGTTGAATGAGGGGCCGGTGATGCCCACCTTTATTTGGCATGGCTCTGCCAGATTGTGGACCGCAACTGCAGCGGTGTATTTGTCATTCGAGTGAATGGTACCGGGTGCGATAACGGTATATTTGCTGGAAAAAAGTAAAAAAAATAAATAAATAAATAAATAATTAATTTTTTTAAATATTTTGAAACAAATATTTGTTGCCAAACACCAATATCCGTTTTGGGTTATCAATATTTGACCTCGATATTTTTTTTTTTTTTTTTTTGAAAATTTATGATTGCAATTTTTAAAAAAATAAGTTGCATAAGATTTTTGAAGCCAAAAAAAAAAATAAAATAAAATAAATAATTTTTTATTTATTTATTTTAATTTTTTTTTATTTCTTTAAAGAAATAAAAAATAATAATAAATTAAAAAATGGAAAATGAAAATCCAGCAGAATATAAAAATAAAGCTAAAAATAGGATACATGTGTATCGGCGTTGTGAAATTTTACATAAACAAATTTACCCAAATAGAGGGGGGTAAGTTCCCCCTTCTTCCACTTATTTTTTAGATTTTCGAATCAAGATTCCTCGAAATCCGTCCATTTTTGGTGTATAGTCTCTTCGGCACTATTACAGATAAAAATACCAGGATTATTTTGGTAGAAGATTTTAACCCTCAACCAAGTCAACAAAGGGGTCTTTTTGGTCATTTTTATAAAAAAATGGTTAAAAACTCCGATTAAAAGGATCTGTAGCAACTCAAAATATTCTACAAAATTATTTGCCATAACATTCTACTATAGGTCCCGGAAGATACCGAAAGTCTAAGTCTTACCTAAATGCCAGGAACTCATATCTATTAAAACACGTTTTAGGGTTAAAATCGTACATTGTGTGAATTTATGCGAATTTTTCCTACAAAACAGTTTTTTAGAAGGATAACCTCAAAGGAAAAAATATTCTCCATCAAATTTCACTATGAGTCACCATTGGAAAGAAATCTCTATATCCACTCTACATAAATAAAATAATCGTATCAATGTTGCCAAAAAACCGAAAATATTTACTAATTTTTTGATAATTTTTTTCTCGGCCTTTTTTTCGAGTTGACAGCTGAAAGTAGCTTAAAATGCTGTTTTAGGCGAAAATTGTTAAAGGAAGAAATATTCTACACAATATTTCACTATAAATCTCAGAGTAAATCACATATCTAAGGATAATAGTTTCAAAGGAAATTAAATTCGAAGTTTATAAACTAAAGGATAAAATTATTTGTTTACGTTTTTTACAGGCAATTAAACACGTTTCCAACCCAAGTCAAAATCTCCATTTATATTTCAGTTTTTAGGAAAAGTGTCAGTGGAGGAAATATTCTACAGCAAATTTCACTATGACTCACCATTGGAAAGAAATCTCTATATCCACTCTACATCAATAAAAGAATCGTATCAATGTTGCAAAAAAAAAAAAAAAAACCGAAAATATTTCCTAATTTTTTGATGAATTTTTTTCTTGACCTTTTTTCAAGTTGACAACTGAAAGTATCATAATATTTCGTTCTAGGCGGAAATTCTTAAAGAAAGATATATTCTACACATTATTTTACTATAAATCTCAGAATAAATCATGTTTCTAGGTATGATAATTTTAGAGAAAATTCCATTCGAAATTTATTAATTGAAAGAGAAAATAATATGTTTACGTTTTTTACAGCCAATTTAACATGTTTCCAACCCAAGTCAAAATCTCCATTTATACTTCAGTTTTTAGGAAAAGTGTCAATGGAAGAAATATTCTACAGCAAATTTTAATATGACTCACCATTGGAGAGAAATCTCTATATCCACTCTACATCAATAAAAGAATCGTTTCAATGTTGCAAAAAAACTGAAAATATTTACTAATTTTTTGATCAATTTTTTTCTCAACCTTTCTTCGAGTTGACAGCTGAAAGTAACATAAAAATTAATTTTAGGGGGAAATTGTTAAGAGAAGAAATATTCCTCACAAAATTTCCGTATAAATCTCAGTGAAAATCATATATCTGAGGATAATAGTTTCTAAGGAAATTCAATTCGAAGTTTACAAACCAAAGGAGAAAATTATGTGTTTACGTTTTTTACAGCCAACTTAACACGTTTCCAACCCAAGTCAAAATCTCCCTTTATACTTAACTTTTTAGGAAAAGTGTAAAAGGCAGAATTATTCTCCATAAAATTTCACTATGAGTCACCATTGGAGAGAAATTTCTACATCCATTCTACATCAATAAAAGAATCGTATCAATGTTGCATAAAAAACCGAAAATATTTACTAATTTTTTGATCAATTTTTTTCTCGGCCGTTTTCAAGTTGACGCACGAAAGCCACTTAAAATGTTGTTCTAGGCGGAAAGTGTTAAGAGTAGAAATATTCCTCACAAAATTTCACTATAAATCTCAGAGTAAACCACATATCTGAGGATAATAGTTTCTAAGGAAATTAAATTCGAAGTTTATAAACTAAATGAAAAAAATTATGTGTTTACGTTTTTTTTCAGCCAATATAACATGTTTTCAATCTAAGTCAAAATCTCCCTTTATACTTCATTTTTTAGGAAAAGTGTTAAAGGACGAAATATTCTACAGCAAATTTCACTATGACTCACCATTGGAAAGAAATCTCTATATCCACTCTACATTAATAAAAGAATCATATTAATGTTGTATAAAAAACCGAAAATATTTACTAATTTTTTGATGGATTTTTTCTCGACCTTTTTTTTTCGAGTTGACCGCTGAAAGTAACATAAAATTTCATTTTAGGCTGAAATTGTTAAAAGAAGAAATATTCTACACAAAATTTTACTATAAATCTCAGAGTAAATCATATATCTGAGGATAACAGTTTCTAAGGAAATTTATTTCGAAGTTTATAAATGGAAAGAGAAAATTATTTGTTTACGTTTTTTACAGCCAATTTAACACGTTTTCAACCCAAGTCAAAATCTCCACTTATACTTCATTTCATTTGATAAGTGTTAAAGGAAGAATTATTCTACATCAAATTTCACTATGTGTCACCAATGGAAAGAAATCTCTATATCCACTCTACATCAATAAAAGAATCGTATCAATGTTGCCAAAAAACCGAAAATATTTACTAATTTTTTGATCAATTTTTTTCTCGTCCTTTTTTTGAGTTGACGCCCGAAAGTAACTTAAAATGTTGTTTCAGGCAGAAATTGTTAAAGGAAGAAATATTCCTCACAAAATTTCACTGTAAATGTCAGAGTAAACCATATATCTGAGGATAATAGTTTCCAAGGAAATTCAATTCGAGAAAAAAGATTAAATTATGTGTTTACTTTTTTTTACAGCCAATTTAACACGTTTCCTACCCAAGTCAAAATCTCCATTCATTCTTAATTTTTTGTAAAATGTGTTAAAGGAAGAAATATTCTACATCAAATTTCATTATAGGTCACCATTGGTCAGAAATCGCTATTTCTACTCTATATCAAGAAATGATTCGTGTCAATGTTGCCAAAAAAACCGAAGAGATTTCCTAATTTTTTGATCAATTTTTTCTCGACCTTTTTTCGAGTTAACGCCTGAAAGTAACATAAAATTTCATTTTAGGGGGAAATTGATAAAGGAAGTAATATTCTACACAAAATTTTACTATAAATCCCAGAGTAAACTATATATCTGAGGATAATAGTTTCTAAGGAAATTAAATTCGATGTTTATAAACTAAAGGAGAAAATTATGTGTTTACGTTTTTTACAGTCAATTTATATAGTTTCCAATTTAAGTCAAAATCTCCCTTTATACTTCATTTTTTAGGAAAAGTGTCAATGGAGGAAATATTCTACAGCAAATTTCAATATGACTCACCATTGGAAAGAAATTTCTTTAACCACTCTACATCAATAAAAGAATCGTATCAATGTTGCATAAAAAACCGAAAATATTTACTAATTTAATTTTTACTTTTTCCTCGACCTTTCTTGGAGTTAACGCCTGAAAGTAACATAAAATTTCGTTTTAGGCGGATATTGTTAAAGGAAGAAATATTCCTCACAAAATTTCACTACAAATCTCAGAGTAAACCATATATCTGAGGATAATAGTTTCTAAGGAAATTCAATTCGAAATTTCAAAATTAAAAGAAAAAATTATATGTTTACGTTTTTTACAGCCAATTAAACACGTTTCAAATCTAAGTCAAAATCTCCCTTCACACTTCATTTTTTGGGAAAAGTGTTAAAGGAATAATTATTCTACATCAAATATTACTATCAGTCACCATTGGAAAGAAATTCCTATATCCATTCAGTATCAAGAATATATTAGTGACAATGATGCCAAAAATAAAAAAATAAAAAAATATTTCCTATTTTTTTGTCCATTTTTTCTCGACCTTTTTTGAATTAAAGCTTGAAAGTGACATAAAATTTAGTTTTTTGAAGAAGGTATCAAGAGAGAAAATATTCTACACACGATTTCACAATAAATTTTAGAATAAATCATTTTTCTACGAATGATAGTTTTAAAGAAAATTACATTCGAAATTTATTAATTTAAAGGAGAAAATTATGTGTTTACGTTTTTTACAGACAATTTTATCTCGTTTCCAATCTAAGTAAAAATCTCCATTTATACTTCAGTTTTCAGGAAAAGTGTCATTGGAGGAAATATTCTAGATCAAATTTCATTATGACTCACCATTGGAAAGAAATCGCTATATCCATTCTACATCAATAAAAGAATCGTATCAATGTTGTATAAAAAACTGAAAATATTTACTAATTTTTTTAACAATTTTTTTCTCAACCTTTTTTCGAGTCGACCACTGAAAGTAACATAAAATTTTATTTTAGGCTGAAATTGTCAAAGGAAGAAATATTCTACACAAAATTTCACTATGAATCTCGGAGTAAACCATATATCTTAGGATAATAGTTTTAGAGAAAATTTCATTCGAAATTTATTAATTGAAAGAGAAAATTATGTGTTTACGTTTTTTACAGCCAATTTATCTCGTTTCCAATCTAAGTCAAAATCTCCCTTTATACTTCATTTTTTAGGAAAAGTGTTAATGGAGAAAATATTCTATATCGAATTTCATTGTGAGTCACCATTGCAAAGAAAACTCTATTTGCATTCTACATCAATAAAAGAATCGTATCAATGTTGCAAAAAAAAAAACCGAAATTATTTACACATTTTTTGATGAATTTTTTTCTCGACCTTTTTTCGAATTGACAGCTGAAAGTAGATTAAAATGTTGTTTTAATTGTTTAATGTTAATTTCAACAGCTGTCGGACGATTGGCTTAGAAATGACAGCAGTCTGAGCTTTGTTGCAGTTTTGTAATCTCACCCTGTATATATAGGAGCTATATCTTAATCTGAACCGATCTCGATAAAATTTAACAGAGGTTTTTTCGAGCAGTATCTAATGTTTTGTACCAAATATCAGTCTTCTGGAGTGCATATTACGCATGTGAAGGACTTAAAATCCCAAATCAAAATATTCTTAAAAAATTCCCGTTTATTGAAAGCCCTTGAAAAAATATTTTTAAAAAATTCACGTTTATTGAAAGCCGTTGAAAAAATATTTTTACAAAATCCACGTTTATTGATAGCCGTTGAAAAAATATTTTTACAAAACTCACGTTTTTTGAAAGCCTTTGAATTTTTTTTTAAATTCACGTTTATAGATTGTCCTTTAAAAAAATATTTTTAAAAAATCCACGTTTATAGATTGTCCTTTAAAAAAATATTTTTAAAAAATCCACGTTTATAGATTGTCCTTTATAAAAATATTTTTAAAAAATCCACGTTTATAGATTGTCCTTTAAAAAAATATTTTTAAAAAATCCACGTTTATAGATTGTCCTTTAAAAAAATATTTTTAAAAAATCCACGTTTATAGATTGTCCTTTATAAAAATATTTTTAAAAAATCCACGTTTATAGATTGTCCTTTAAAAAAATATTTTTAAAAAATCCACGTTTATAGATTGTCCTTTAAAAAAATATTTTTAAAAAATCCACGTTTATAGATTGTCCTTTAAAAAAATATTTTTAAAAAATCCACGTTTATTGAAAGCCCTTGAAAAAATATTTTAAAAAAATCCACGTTTATAGATTGCCCTTTAAAAAAATATTTTTAAAAAATCCACGTTTATAGATTGTCCTTTAAAAAAATATTTTTAAAAAATCCACGTTTATAGATTGTCCTTTAAAAAAATATTTTTAAAAAATCCACGTTTATTGAAAGCCCTTGAAAAAATATTTTAAAAAAATCCACGTTTATTGATAGCCCTTGAAACAATATTTTTAAAAAATCAACGTTTATTGATGACCCTTGAAAAAATATTTTTAAAAAATCCGCGTTTTGTGTAGGGCTCTTGAAAAAATATTTAAAAAAAATCCACGTTTATTGTTAAGCCTTGAAAAAATATTTTTAAAAAATCCACGTTTATTGAAAGCCCTTGAAAAAATATTTTTAAAACTCCACGTTTCTTGATGACCCTTGAAAAAATATTTTTAAAAAATCCACGTTTGTGTAGGGCTCTTGAAAAAATATTTTTAAAAAATCCACGTTTGTGTAGGGCTCTTGAAAAAATATTTAAAAAAAAAATCCACGTTTGTGTAGGGCTCTTGAAAAAATATTTAAAAAAAATCCACGTTTATTGTTAGGCCTTGAAAAAATATTTTTAAAAAATCCATGTTTATTGATGGTGCTTGAAAAAATATTCTAAAAAATGTATGTTTATTGATGGTGTTCGAAAAAAATATTTTTAAAAAATTACGTTTATAAATGACACTATTTGTTTGAAACTCCAATTTCGATATTTAAAATCCCCATTTTATTTGAACGATTTAAAAAACTATTCAGTTGTATATATTTATGTATGTATATGGGCTAATAAGCACACTCTCTCATACACACCTAACCCATCATCATGCGTGGGATGCCGGCCAATGTTAAAATCATAATAAATTGGTTTAACAATAAAATATGCAAACAAAAAAAAAATTTAGATAAAAAACAAAACAAACGTAATAATACAACATTAAAAAACAAACCTCCAAATCCATATATAAATAACATTAACTTAAAACAAAAAAAAAAAAAAAAAAAAAAAAAAAATTAACACAAAACTTTGGTAAATTTATCATCATAAATCAACAAAGCAATAAAACAACAGCAACAACAACATCGATTTAAAAAATAAAAAACAAAACAAGTTTTTGTTTAAAAAAAAACACAACAACGCCAAAGGCCTCACGCATTGATGGACACCCGCTGTCACATTAATGAGCGGCATGCCAGGCCAACTGAAGGGTCGGGGGGACTGGCTATTTGATTGCTTGGCCTGACTGCTAACAGCTGTAAAACCGCTAAACCGGCATCAAAACGGCTAAGAACAGCAAAAAAGTGTTCGGCAATCAGCCAGTGATTTAGTCACCAAATGACAATTTCCAACAACAACAAATAAATTTTAAATAATAAACACAAAGCTTGTGCGATTCGATAATTAATTTTTGTGGTTTTAAAACTAAAAATTTTGGTTAGAACTTTTTTCGGGAGGTTTTTGGAGGACCTCAGCTGTGGTCAACCTTGAACTTGTCGAAAAAATGCCAACAAAGAAATTTCACCAAAACAATTTTATGAAAATTGAAAATAATTGGAACGGAACCCACAAAAACATGGAGGCTATCTCGACACAGCTGAGGTAAAGCGGGAGTCTCCAATAAACGAGTTGAAGCGGGAGTCTCTCCATAGACAAGCTCAGTCTCTCCATAGACGAGCTGAAGCGGAAGTCTCCATAGACTAGCTGAAGCGGAAGAATCCATAGGCGAGCTGGAGTAGGATTCTCCATAGACGAGCTGAAGCGTAAGTTTCCATAGACGAGCTGAAGCAAGAGTCTCTCCACAGACGAACTGAAGGGAGTTTCCATAAACGAGCTGAAGCGGGAGTCTCCCATAGAAGAGCTGAAGCAGGAGCCTCCCATAGACAGCTGTAGCGGGAGTCTCCCATAGACAAGTTGAAGCGGGAGTCTCCCATAGACGAGCTGAAGCCTAAGTCTCCATAGACGAGCTGAAGCGGAAGACTCCATAGACGAGCTGAAGCGTAAGTCTCCACAGACGAGTTGTAGCGGGAGTCTCCCATAGAAGATCTCAAGAGGGTCTCCATAGCCAAGCTGAGGGGAGATGAACCTCAAATGAACCTGAAGGGGTTCTCCCCAAAAAAGGTGAGGGGAGTCTCCACGGAACCGAAAAAACATGGAGGCTATCCCGGTATTGGCGAGGTGAAGCGGGAGTCTCCCATAGGCCAATTGAAGCGTAAGTCTCCATAGAGCAGGACTCTCCATAGCCGAGCTGAAGCAGGAGTCTCCCATAGACGAGCTGAAGCGAAAGTCTCGATAGACGAGCTGAAGCGGAAGACTCCATAGGCGAGCTGAAAAGGAAGAGTCTCCCATAGAAGAGCTGAAGGGGGAGTCTCTCATAGACTAGCTGAAGCGGGAGTCTCCCATAGACGAGCTGTAGCGGAAGTCTCCCATAGACGAGCTGATGCGGAGTCTCCCATAGACGAGCTGAAGCGGGAGTCTCTCATAGACTAGCTGAAGCGGGAGTCTCCCATAGACGAGCTGTAGCGGAAGTCTCCCATAGACGAGCTGAAGCGGAAGTCTCCATAGACGAGCTGAAGCGAGAAGTCTCCAATAGACGAGCTGAAGCGGGGAGTCTCCTATAGACGAGTTGAGGGGAGGAGCCTACCATAGACGAGCTGAAGCGAGGAGTCTCCCATAGACGAGCTGAAACGGAAGTCTCCATAGACCAGCTGAAGCGTAAGTCTCCACAGATGAGTTGAAGCGGGAGTCTCCCATAGACGAGCTGAAGCGAGGAGTCTCCCATGGACGAGCTGAAGCTAGAAGTCTCCCATGGACGAGCTGAAGCGAGGAGTCTCCCATAGACGTGCTGAGGGTAGGAGCCTCCCATAGACGAGCTGAGGGTAGAAGCCTCCCATAGACGAGCTGAAGCGGAAGTCTCCCATAGACAAGCTGTAGCGGGAGTCTCCCATAGACGAGCTGTAGCGGGAGTCTCCCATAGATGAGCTGTAGCGGGAGTCTCCACAGACGAACTCAAGGAAGTCTCCACAGACGAACTAAAGGGGGTCTCCAATAAACGAGCTAAAAGGGAGTTTCCCATAGACGAACTGAAGGCAGGAGTCTCCATAGCCAAGCTGAGGGGAGATGTACCTCAAATGAACCTGAAGGGAGTCTCCACAAAAAAGCTGAGGGAGTCTCCACAGACAAACTCAAGGATATCTCCATTGGCGAATTGAATTGAATTTTTAAAGAACACAAAAAGAAGTTAAGGTAGAGAGTCTCCACAGACAAGCTTAAGGGAATCTCCACCGACGAGTTGAAGGGAGTCTGAAGATCTAAAATTCAAATCTTTTAAAAAACGCAAAAAAAAATATTAATTATTTCATTTTTTTTTTTTTCAAATTTCCTAGACATGAAATATTTGAATATAAACTTATCAATTTGAGATTTCAGAAAATTGCAATTTGTCAAAAAAAAAAAAAAAAATAAATAAATAAAAATTAAAAAAAATTCAAACTGAAATTGTCATTACTTCCACCTGACATTAGCCTCAACCTTCATGTGCCGAGGTAATTTCCTGTTTTTTTTTTAGATCGACAATTTTGAAAGTGTTAAAATATATCAATTAAATATGAAAGTTGATCATTCAATTTGATCACAGTGGGCATCGATGAGTCCGAGCACCAAATATTTGACAGGGGAAACCCAACAAAAAAGTATTTTTTAAGTCCATCTACTGGATAAACTGACTTAAAAATCTACGTCATAGCTCTGCTGCCGACTCTATATTATTTCAAAATTTCTCAGAACCACAAAAAAAAAAAAAAAAACAATAATTCCAATTATCTTTCCAGTTTAATTAGCCACGAGTCTCCGAAAACAATTATCGAGAGACAAGAACAACTCAATTAATTTTGAATTCATGATGGTCGTGTGTTTTGGCGTTATACAATTTTTTTTTTTTTTTTTTTTTTTTTTTTGAATAATTGTTAATATTTCGCAACGGTAATGTTTTATAATTTATTTTATTGCCAATTTTTACGAGCTGCTACGGCGTAAATATTTAAAACAATTTATTATTACAAACCGGATTTCTGATGTTTGTTTGTTTATCTTAAAATATGAAGTAAATATTAGAATTTAACATCTATTGGTGGGAGTGTCAAATTTGTCGAAGTAATTAGTCAATCCCGGTTTTTTTTAAGTTTTGTATGAAAATAAGAGAATTCACTTAGATATTAATTATATGCCTTTTAAATAATTTCTTAGAAAATGAATGGTAGTCGAAACCTTTGAAAGCAATATTGAAGAATCAGTACGAAAAAAAAATCGTAATTAATAAAAAAAAAAATAAATAAATAAATAAATAATAATAATAAATAAATAAATAAAAAAAAAAATAAATAAATAAAAAATTTAAGTGCCAGGGTTTGAACCTACGACCTTCTGATTTCCAGTTGAATATGCTACACCTACACCACATTTAAAAGTTCTAAGTGTTGTTTAAATGCTTACATCTGCATCAGGGTTTAGTGAGAATAGGGCGTTAGTTTCTTACTCTCACAGTAATCATGTCGGTGAGAGTGTTGAGAGTTGTATTAAAAAAAACCTCACCTTTTAAATATACCTTTGATGTAAATTTAAAAATCTCCATTGGGTTCTCAAAAAAATTCAAAATTCACTCATATAGGCCTTGAAAAAAAAATTCTTTAAAAAATCCACGCCTCATATAAGCCTTGAAAAAGGTATTCTTTAAAAAATCCACGCCTCATATAGGCCTTGAAAAAAATATTCTTTAAAAAATCCACGCCTCATATAACCCTTAAAGAAATATTCCTCATGAAAGTCACGCCTGATATAGGCCTTGAAAAAATATCCACGCCTCATAAAGGCCTTGAAAAAATATTCTTTAAAAAATATCCACGCCTCATAAAGGCCTTGAAAAAATATTCTTTAAAAAATCCACGCCTGATATAGGCCTTGAAAAAATATTCTTTAAAAAATCCACGCCTGATATAGGCCTTGAAAAAATATTCTTTAAAAAATCCACGCCTGATATAGGCCTTGAAAAAATATTCTTTAAAAAATCCACGCCTGATATAGGCCTTGAAAAATATTCTTTAAAAAATCCACGCCTGATATAGGCCTTGAAAAATATTCTTTAAAAAATCCACGCCTGATATAGGCCTTGAAAAAATATTCTTTAAAAAATCCACGCCTGATATAGGCCTTGAAAAAATATTCTTTAAAAAATCCACGCCTGATATAGGCCTTGAAAAAATATTCTTTAAAAATCCACGCCTGATATAGGCCTTGAAAAATATTCTTTAAAAAATCCACGCCTGATATAGGCCTTGAAAAAATATTCTTTAAAAAATCCACGCCTGATATAGGCCTTGAAAAAATATTCTTTAAAAAATCCACGCCTGATATAGGCCTTGAAAAAATATTCTTTAAAAAATCCACGCCTGATATAGGCCTTGAAAAAATATTCTTTAAAAAATCCACGCCTGATATAGGCCTTGAAAAAATATTCTTTAAAAAATCCACGCCTGATATAGGCCTTGAAAAAATATTCTTTAAAAAATCCACGCCTGATATAGGCCTTGAAAAAATATTCTTTAAAAAATCCACGCCTGATATAGGCCTTGAAAAAATATTCTTTAAAAAATCCACGCCTGATATAGGCCTTGAAAAAATATTCTTTAAAAAATCCACGCCTGATATAGGCCTTGAAAAATATTCTTTAAAAAATCCACGCCTGATATAGGCCTTGAAAAAATATTCTTTAAAAAATCCACGCCTGATATAGGCCTTGAAAAAATATTCTTTAAAAAATCCACGCCTGATATAGGCCTTGAAAAAAATATTCTTTAAAAAATCCACGCCTCATATAGGCCTTGAAAAAATATTCTTTAAAAAATCCATGCCTCATATAGGCCTTGAAAAAATATTCTTTAAAAAATCCACGCCTCATATAGGCCTTGAAAAAAATATTCTTTAAAAAATCCACGCCTCATATAGGCCTTGAAAAAAATATTCTTTAAAAAATCCACGCCTGTGATAGACTTTAAAAAAATTATTCTTTAAAAAATCCACGCCTGTGATAGATTTTAAAAAAATATTCATTAAAAAAATATTTTTTAAAAATATACCTACATTTTAAATTCCAACGAATCTCGTTTTAAACACTCGAAAAAGGTATGTAGCTATAGAAAAACAATTTTTTTTCAAAACCAACCAATTATACCAAAAATCGACCAAAATTTTTTTGATTAGAAAAATCAAAATTTTTAAATAAAAAATCAAAAATAGAATTTTTTCCCTTACGAAAAGTTATTTCCAATGATATTCGAAATCGGCCACAAATTTCACCCAAAAATTAAGACATTTTCTAAAGCAAAAATATTTTAAAATTTCAAAAAAGGTACGAAGGTACAAAATAACAATTTTTTCAAAGTCGAATTATACCAAAAATCGACCAAAAAAAAATAATTTTTCCATTAAACATTTTTTTTATTAAAGAATTATTTTTTTACAAAAATCGTTTTTTTTTAATTCAATATTCTTTGAATTAAAAAAATCATTTTTTTTTATTAAAAAAAGCCAATTTTTTTATTAAAAAATCAATTTTCTTTAATGAAGAAAAATCAATTTTTTTATTAAAAAAATATTTTTTTATTAAAAAAAAATATTTTTTTATTAAAGAAATATTATTTTTGGGCCTAGTTGTTCGTTACGTGTATCCCAAAATAAGTTTTTTTTTTTATTGAAAAATTCAATTTTCTTATAAAAAAATATTTGTTTATTAAAAAATCAATTTTTTTTATAAAAAAATCAATTTCATATCATCAATTTCATATCATTTCAAAATCATTTTTTAAATAAAAAATATTATTTTGGGATCTAGTTAGTCGTTACGTGTATCGCAAAAAATTTTTTTTTTTATTTAAAAATCAATTTTTTATTTAAAAATCAATTTTTTATTAAAAAAACAATTTTTTAATAAAAAAATTATTTTTTTATTAAAAAAATCAGTTTTTTTTTTATTAAAAAATCACTTTTTTTAATAAAAAATCAAAAAAAGTTTTTTTTATTAAAAAAATCAATTTTTTTATTACATTTTTTTTTAAAAATCAATTTTTTTTTTATTAAAAAAATTATTTTTTTATTAACAAAATATTATTTTGGGATCTAGTTGATCGTTACTTGTATCCCAAAAATTTTTTTTAATCAACTTTTTTATTAAAAAAATTAATTTTTGTTATATAATTTTTTTATTTAAAAACAATCAATTTTTTTTATAAAAAATATTTTTTTTTATAAAAAAATCAGTTCTTTTTTTATTAAAAAATCACTTTTTTTAATAAAAAATCAAAGAAAGTTTTTTTTTATTAAAAAAATCAATTTTTTATTACATTTTTTTTTAAATCAATTTTTTTAAAAATCAATTTTTTTTTATTAAAAAAATTATTTTTTTATTAACAAAATATTATTTTGGGATCTAGTTGATCGTTACTTGTTACTTTTTTATTAAAAAATTAATTTTTGTTATAATTTTTTTTTTATTTAAAAACAATCAATTTTTTTATAAAAAATTTTTTTTTATAAAAAAATCACTTTTTTATTTAAAAAAAAAAATTGTATTTATTAAAAAAAATCAACTTTTTATTTAAAAAAATATTATTTTGGGATCTAGTTGGTCGTTACGTGTATCCCGTTACGTGTTTTATTAAAAAATCAATTTTTTCATTTAAAAAATCAAATTTTATATAAAACAAATTATTTTTTATTAAAAAATCAAAAATTTTAATTAAAACAAATCAATTTTGTTTTTATTAAAAAAAACATTTTTTTTCATTAAAGATATATTAATTCGGGATCTAGTTGGTCGTTACGTGTATTCCAAAAAAGTTTCAAGGATAACCTTTTTTCAAAGTAAATTTCGTTGAAAAAAAAAAATATTTTTAAACAATTTATTAATTTTTAATTAAATATCCCCTCCCATTCATTAAAATAAATTATTAAAAAAAAAATAATTTTTTCATTAAAAATATTATTTTTAGATCTAGAAAAATCTATTTTTTTTACAAAAAAAAATCAATTTTATTTATTAAAAGATATTATTTTGGGATCTAGTTGGTCGTTACGTGTGTCCAAAAAAATGTTTCAAGGATCACTTATATTTTTTTTAAATCAATTTTATTATTGAAAAAAATAATTTTTTTTATTAAAAAAATTAATTTCTTTTATTAAAAAATCAAAGTTTTTTATTAAAAAAAATAATTTTTTATTAAAAATCAATTTTTTTATTTAAAAAAGGTTTTCTTTCAATTTTTTTTATTAAAAAAAAACAATTATTTATTAAAAACTCAATTTTTTTATTAACAGATATTATTTTGGGATCTAGTTGGTCGTTACGTGTATCCCAAAAATGTTATAAGGAACACCTATAAAAACTTTTTAAAAAAATCAATTTTCAAACAAATCATTTTTTTTATTAAAAAATCAATTTTTTACTAAAAAAAATCAATTCTTTATTTATTAAATTAAATTATTTATTAAAAATCAATTTTTTTATTAAAAATACATATTTCTTTTATTAAAAAAATCTATATTTTTTTAAAAAAATCAATTTTGTTTTTATTAAAAAAAATCAAATTTTTTTTTATTAAAAAATCAATTTTTTTTATTAAAAAATCAATTTTTTTTATTAAAAAATAATTTTTTTAATTAAAAAAACATTATTTTGGGATCTAGTTGGTCGTTACGTGTATAAATACTATTTTTTAAGAAGGACCTCTTGGACCTGGCAACCTCCCTTCAATGTGAATTTCGTTGAAAAATAATATTTTTAAACAATTTCTTTATTTTTTTTATTTAAATATCCTCCTCCTTTCATTAAAAAAATTATATTTAAAAAATTATTTTTTTCATTTAAAAAATTATTATTTTGGTATCTAGTTGGTCGTTGCTTGCATCCCCAAACAAAGTTTCAAGGATCACCAATAAAAACTTTTTTTTTTTTGATTTTTTTTGAGGATCTCTTAGATCTCAGAGTGAATTTCTTTGAAAAAAAAAAAAAAATATTTTTAAACAATTTCTTAATTTTTACCAAAAGAAATAATATTCCTCTAAATAACTGCTCCATTTTCATATTTTTTATACGCGAAAATTAAGACCTTTTCTAAAGTTAAAACCCATTGAAACATGTTTTAAAAACTCAAAAAAGGTACGAAGGTATAGAATAACAATTTTTTTATTAAAAAATTATTTTTTTAATAAAAAATAATTTTTTTTTTATTAAAACAAATTATTAAAAAAATATTATTTTGGGATCTGGTTGGTCGTTACGTGTATCCCAAAAAAAGTTTCAAAGATCACCAATAAAAACTTTTTTTTTAGATATTTTTAACCTCTCTTCAAAGTAAATTTCGTCGAAAAAAATATTTTTAAAAAATTATTTAATTCTTTTATTTAAAGGGGAAGTTTCATTAAAAAATTATATTTAAAAAATTATTTTTTTCATTTAAAAAATTATTTTTTTTCATTTAAAAAATTATTATTTTTGGATCTAGAAAAACCATTTTTTGTATAAAAAAATCAATTTTTTTTATAAAAATTAATTTTATTTATTAAAAAAAAATATTATTTTGCGATCTAGTTGGTCGTTACATGAATCCCAAAAAAAGTTTCAAGGATCACCTATAAAAAGTTTTTTTTTTAAATTTTTTTTAAGGACCTCTTGGACCTGGCAACCTCCCTTCAAAGTGAATTGCTTTGAAAAAAAAAATATTTTTAAATAATTTCTTATTTTCTTTAATTAAATATCCCCTTTCCTTTATCAAAAAAAAAAAAAAAAAAGAATATTCCTCCAAATAACTCTCCCATCTCCATTTTTTACGTGCCTAACTAATTTCTTTTTTATATTATTTTTAATTTTAATCTCATTTCCTCTGAAACAATTTCAACAGCCAAAGTGAAAAAAGCCATTCTTAAAATAATATTAATTTTCAGTTTTAATTTTCTTCATATTAATATTTTATTATTATTTATGGCAAACTGTCTCTGAGGTTTAAAATACGTTTTGTGTTTTTTTTTTCTCGTCGTTCTTTGTTTTTCTGGGAAAAATTGGCTCGTGTATTTTCCAATGAAATTAAATATTCACACAAAGTAAATGAACGACTGACTAAACACTGTAACCATATTTGCTTTCAGACAGGCGACTGAGGGGGATTTTTTTGCTTTTGTGTTTGTTTTTGTTGTTGATGTTGTATTATAAAATTGGCACCGTTGCACATTCTACCAACAATCGAGTGTTGGGGGAAATCCCAAATGGCCTACCAAAACAAGTCAGAAGAAAACAAAACTTTTTGTTGTTGTTGTTTTTTGTTTTTCGCACTTGAAAGTCATGTTACAAACATTGGCAAGACACACACACGCACACACACCTAAATACAGTCACTTGGTTTGAAACCTCATTAAGTAATAACCAGCACTTACCCTTCTGCCCGACAGCATGCAAATATTTGCATAAAGACCAGCAAGAGACACAACGTAGACCTACGTTGACAAGTCATGTCGTTGGAGTTTTTTTTTTTTCAAAATTTACTTCACCGTTTTTGTTTCTGATTATCGCACCTCGAGATTCGTAATTTCTGTCACAAAACCCGTAATTAAAAAATTAATTTTTTTTTATTAAAAATAAATCTCCCTGGGGGAGAACTCAAGTTGATCTTGCCGCTTTGACAGCCACACGAAGACTGGCTAGAATTTTTGTGTGCAGGGCTATAATGTAGTCGTTGGCAGATGAGCCGGACTGAGTTGAGCCAGTCAGTGAGCGAGCGAGCGAGCGTCAACAGATTGTGTTGCGAGACCGGCATTATCTACTCCGGGTTATCTGTTTTGAGCTGGGCTCTGTTCAGATTGTAATGATGAGAGACTGTGCTTTTTGGGTGAGAGAGATTAAGCCGGTTCTATCTCAAACATAATAGGGTTGCCGCTTTAAAGGTAATAATAATTTAATTTTAAAAAATGAAAAAATTAAAAAAATAAAAATCCAAAATTAATAACTCAAGAATAATAATTTCCAGCAAAAATAAGGGGTCTCCTTGAACTTAAAAACCATTGAAACCCATCTTTTCAAAACCGACCATTTATACCAAAAATCGACCAATTTTTTATTAAAAAAAAACATTTTTTTTAGTTAAAAAACATAAATAAAAACTTTTCCGACAAAATGGTACAGAATAACCAAAACCGACCAATTATACCAAAAATCGACCAAAATTTTTTTAATAAAAAAATTAAATTTTGTAATTAAAAAACCATAAATAGAAACTTTTCCGACAAAAAGGTACAGAATAACCATTTTTTTCAAAACCGATCAATTATACCAAAAATCGACCAAATTTTTTATATTAAAAAAATATTAAATGAACAACATAAATAATAACATATCCGACAAAAAATAATATATTTACAAAATTGGTAATGAGGTTAATTTAATTATTTCCAAAACCGACCAATTATACCAAAATTCTACCAAACATTTTTTTATTAAAAAAAATAAAGTTTGCAATTTAAAAACACAAATAAAAATATTTCCGAAAAAAAGGTACAGAATAAGACTTTTTTCAAAACCGACCAATTTTACCAAAAATCGACCAATTTTTTTTTTATTAAAAAAATATTAAAGGAACAAATTTTTTAATTAAAAAACATAAATAAAAACATTTCAGACAAAAATAAAATAATAATAATTACAAAATTGGTATAGAAGTTAATTTAATTATTTCCAAAACCAACCAATTATACCAAAAATCGATCAAATTTTTTTATTAAAAAAATTAAATTTTGCAATAAAGAAGCATAAATAGAAACATTTCCTACAAAATGTACAGAATCATTTCTTCAAAACCGACCAATTAGACCAAAAATCGACCAATTTTTTTATTAAAAAAATTATTAAAAGAAAAAGTTTTTTAATTAAAAAACATAAATAAAAACATTTCCGACAAAAAAATAATAATAATTACAAAATTGGTGTAAAAGTTAATTTAATTATTTCCAAAACCGACCAATTATACCAAAAATCGACCAAAATTTTTTTTTTATTAAAAAAAATTAAATTTTGTAATTTAAAAACATAAATAAAAACATTTCCTACAAAAAGGTACAGAATAAGACTTTTTTCAAAACCGACCAATTATACCAAAAATCGACCAAAATTTTTTTATTAAAAAAATTAAATTTTGTAGTTTAAAAACATAAATAAAAACATTTCCGACAAAAAGGTACAAAATAAGACTTTTTTCAAAACAGATCAATTTTACCAAAAATCGACCAATTTTTTTTTTATTAAAAAAAATATTAAAGGAACAAATTTTTTAATTAAAAAACATAAATAAAAACATTTCAGACAAAAATAAAATAATAATAATTACAAAATTGGTATAGAAGTTAATTTAATTATTTCCAAAACCAACCAATTATATCACAAATCGACCAATACATTTTTTAATCAAAAATTAAATTTTGTGATTTAAAAACATAAATAAAAACATTTCCGACAAAAAGGTACAGAATAACGATTTTTTTCAAAACCGACCAATTATAGCAAAAATGGGCAAATTTTTTTCATACAAAAAAAACTAATTTTTTAACTAAAAACATAAATAAAAACATTTCCGAAAAATAAAAAAAATAATAATCGAAAAATATTTTAAAAACTCCAAAAAGGTAGCTAGGAACAGAAAATCACTTTTTTCCAATTCCGACCAATTATACCAATAATCGACCAATTTTTTTTATTAAAATAATTAAATTTTGTAATTTAAAAAACATAAATAAAAACCATTTCCGACAAAAAGGTACAGAATAACACTATTTTAAAAACCGACCAATTATACCAAAAATCGACCAAATTTCTTTTTTATTAAAAGAACTAATTTTTTAATTAAAAAACATAAATAAAAACAATTCCGACAAAAAATAATAATAATTACAAAATTGGTACAGAAGTTAATTTAATTATTTTCAAAACCGACCAATTAAGCCAAAAGTCGACCAAAATTTTTTTTATTAAAAAAATTAAATTTTGTAATTTAAAAACATAAATACAAAGATTTCCGACAAAAAGGCACAGAATAAATATTTTTTTCAAAACCGACTAATTATACCAAAAATCGACCAATTTTTTTATTAAAAAAAAATTATTGAAAAAAATAATTTTTTAACTAAAAAAATAAAAACATTTTCGACAAAAAACTACAGAATAAAGATTTTTTTAAAACCGACCAATTTTACCAAAAATCGACCAAATTTTTTTTTTATTAAAAAATAAATTTTTTATTGAAAAAACTATTTTTTTTAACTAAAAAACGTAAACATTTCCTTTTTTAAAAACCGATCAATTATAGCAAAAATCGACCAAAAAATATTTTATTAAAAAATTAAATTTTGTAATTTAAAAACATTTCCGACAAAAAGGTACAGAATAACCCTTTTTTTAAACCGACCAATTATACAAAAAATCGACCAAATTTTTTTTGTATTAAAAATCAATTTTTTTTATTAGGAAAACTATTTTTTTTAACTAAAAAAAAAATAAATAAAAACGTTTCCGACAAATACAAAAAATATAATAATTATTACAAAATTGGTAAAGCCTTTAATTTAATTAATTCCAAGGCGATTCAAAATATGCCACATATTTCACAAGAAAATTAAGACCTTCATTGGCCTTAAAACACATCGAAAAACATTTTAAAATCTCAAAAAAGCTAGCTAGGTACAGAAAGACACTTTTTTCAAAACCGACCAATTATACCAAAAATCGACCAAATTTTTTTTTTAAACAAATTAAATTTTGTAACTAAAAACCAAAAAAAAAAAAACGTTTTTGATAAAAAAAAATAAATAAATAAAATAAATTATTTAATTAATAAAAAATTGGTAAAGAAATTAATTTAATTATTTCCAAGGCCATGCGAAATCGGCCACAAAATTTCACGCCAAAATTAAGACCTCTTTGAACTTAAACCCCATCGAAAAACATTTAAAATTCTCGAAAAAGGTATATAAATGCAGAATAATACATTTCTTCATAACCGACCAATTATATCAAAAATCGACCAATTTTTTTTTATAAAAAAAATTAAATTTTGTAATAAAAAAATTAGAAATAAAAATATTTCCGTAACCCAAAAATCAAAAAAAAAAGTAGAGTGATTTATTTAATTATTTCCAAGGCAGTTTGAAATTGGCCACAATTTTCACGCTAAAATTGAGATCTTTTTTGAAATTAAACTATTCGAAAACCATTTTAAAAACTCAAAGAGGGTACATATATACAGAATAACACACTTTTTCAAAACCGGCTTTGAAAAAATATTTTTTTAAAAAATCCACGCCTCATATGGGCTTTGAAAAAATATTTTTTTAAAAAATCCACGCCTCATATGGGCTTTGAAAAAATATTTTTTTAAAAAATCCACGCCTCATATGGGCTTTGAAAAAATATTTTTTTAAAAAATCCACGCCTCATATGGGCTTTGAAAAAATATTTTTTTAAAAAATCCACGCCTCATATGGGCTTTGAAAAAATATTTTTTTAAAAAATCCACGCCTCATATGGGCTTTGAAAAAATATTTTTTTAAAAAATCCACGCCTCATATGGGCTTTGAAAAAATATTTTTTTAAAAAATCCACGCCTCATATGGGCTTTGAAAAAATATTTTTTAATAAATCCACGCCTCAAATAGGTCTTGAAAAAATATTTTTTAAAAAAATCCACGCCTTATATGGGCTTTGAAAAAATATTTTTTAATATATCCACGCCTCAAATAGGTCTTGAAAAAATATTTTTTAATATATCCACGCCTCAAATAGGTCTTGAAAAAATATTTTTTAATATATCCACGCCTCAAATAGGTCTTGAAAGAATATTTTTTTAAAAAATCCACGCCTCAAATAGGTCTTGAAAAAATATTTTTTAATAAATCCACGCCTCAGATAGGTCTTGAAAAAATATTCTTTAATAAATCCACGCCTCATATAGGTCTTGAAAAAATATTCTTTAATAAACCCACGCCTCATATAAGTCTTGAAAAAATATTCTTTAAAAAATCCACGCCTGGGATAGGCCTTGAAAAAATATTCTTTAAAAAATCCACGCCCCATATAGGCCTTGAAAAAATATTCTTTAATAAATCCACGCCCCATATAGGCCTTAAAAAAATATTCTTTAATATATCCACGCCTCATATAGGCCTTGAAAAAATATTCTTTAATATATCCACGCCTCATATATGCCTTGAAAAAATATTCTTTAAAAAATCCACGCCTGAGATAGGTCTTGAAAAAATATTCTTTAAAAAATCCACGCCTGAGATAGGTCTTGAAAAAATATTCTTTAAAAAATCCACGCCTGAGATAGGTCTTGAAAAAATATTCTTTAAAAAATCCACGCCTGAGATAGGTCTTGAAAAAATATTCTTTAAAAAATCCACGCCTGAGATAGGTCTTGAAAAAATATTCTTTAAAAAATCCACGCCTGAGATAGGTCTTGAAAAAATATTCTTTAAAAAATCCACGCCTGAGATAGGTCTTGAAAAAATATTCTTTAAAAAATCCACGCCTGAGATAGGTCTGAAAAAATATTCTTTAAAAAATCCACGCCTGAGATAGGTCTGAAAAAATATTCTTTAAAAAATCCACGCCTGATATAGGTCTTGAAAAAATATTCTTTAAAAAATCCACGCCTGAGATAGGTCTTGAAAAAATATTCTTTAAAAAATCCATGCCTCTGTTAGTCGTTAAAAAATATTCTTTAAAAAAATATTTTTTATTCACAATCCGTATGGCAACCCTGTACTGGATTTTCCCATCGTAGATAGAAAAATACATTTCTCTCCCTCTCTCTCTCTCTTGTTTTCTCTCTTAATTGTTTGGTAAACAACACCGAAATGATCTTTGGGAAAATGCTGTTTCGTAGAATTCGTTGATAACCTGGCTTACAGGGAAAACGACCGAAATCCAAATATTCGGAAATTCTGATAATTAGCAGTTAATTATGAAAATGTGTATGTGTGTATTCATGTAATGGGAATAACCTCAATCTTCAAAAGAAAGAAGGCAATCAAAGCAAATAGCTTCCGAAAGTCTTTGTCAAAAATATTAAATAGTTCTACCAAGCTGAGATGAAAGCTGCTCTTTTTTTTTTTTTTTTTGTAAATCTAAAATGGAATGCCAAAGGTTATTGTTATGTTATATTTTAACAATTGAATTTCCAAAATTTAAAAAAAAATGTCATTCAAATTTTTTTAAAATTATTTTATTATTTTTGTTTTTATTTTCTAACAATTTCTAAATATTATCAATTATTTTGGGCTTCATAAGTTTTGAAATTTTTATGATAATTATTTCCAGTACTGATAAGCGCTTTGCTGGCTCATTTCCCTAACCACTGCCGATCGTAGAGTGCGACCCCACTGACCCATCTGATCTTGCCCATCTGGGATTAGTATTTGTTTGCTTTCTTTTCAAGATAAGGTTTTGGATTTTATGGTAGCAGTACAATTCGTTTAATCACTGCTTGAATCTTCTCGACCTTTGGTCTTCAAATCATTGTGCACTCACTTAGAAGATGTTCAGAATATCGAGATTTGGTGAAAGTGAAAATATGAAAAAATATTTTCAATTATTGAATGTGATGTTGAAAAAAATATGTTATTGATATTTGTTGAAAAAAATATTTTTAAAAAGTAAATGTTGTAGATAGTTGTTGAAAAAATATTTTTAAAAAATCCACGTTTTTGATAGTTGTTGAAATAATATTTTTAAAAAATCCACGTTTCCAATATTTGTTAAAATATATTTTCAAAAAATCCACGGTGCTAATAGTTGTTAATTTTTTTTTTAAATCCACGGTGCTAAGTTGAAAAAATAGTTGTTGAAAAAATATTTTTAAAAAATCCACGTTGTTGAAAAAATATTTTTAAAAAATCCACGTTGTTGAAAAAATATTTTTAAAAAATCCACGTTGTTGAAAAAATATTTTTAAAAAATCCACGTTGTTGAAAAAATATTTTTAAAAAATCCACGTTGTTGATAGTTGTTGAAAAAATATTTTTAAAAAATCCACGTTGTTGATAGTTGTTGAAAAAATATTTTTAAAAAATCCACGTTGTTGATAGTTGTTGAAAAAATATTTTTAAAAAATCCACGTTGTTGATAGTTGTTGAAAAAATATTTTAAAAAAATCCACGTTGTTGAAAAAATATTTTTAAAAAATCCACGTTGTTGATAGTTGTTGAAAAAATATTTTTAAAAAATCCACGTTGTTGATAGTTGTTGAAAAAATATTTTAAAAAATCCACGTTGTTGATAGTTGTTGAAAAAATATTTTTAAAAAATCCACGTTGTTAAATGTAATTGCAAAAATATTTTAAAAAAATCCACGTTATTGATAGTACCTGAAAAAAAATATAAAATATTTTTAAAAAATCCACGTTGTTCAAAAAATATTTTTTAAAAATCCACGTTGTTGATAGTTGTTGAAAAAAATATTTTTAGAAAATCCACGTTGTTGATAGTTGTTGAAAAAAATATTTTTAGAAAATCCACGTTGTTGATAGTTGTTGAAAAAAATATTTTTAGAAAATCCACGTTGTTGATAGGTGTTGAAAAAAATATTTTTAAAAAAATCCACGTTGCTAATTGTTGTTAAAAAAATATCTTTAAAAAATCCATGTTGCTAATAGTTGTTGAAAAAAATATTTTAAAAAAATCCACGTTGTTGATAATTGTTGAAAAAATATTTTTTTTTAAAAATCCACGTTGTTGAAAAATATTTAAAAAAAAAATCCACCTAAAAAACCCAAGTTGTTGAAAAAGTGTTTTTTTTTTAAATCCATGTTGTTAAAAAAAATATTTTTAAAAAATCCACGTTGTTGAAAAAATATTTTTAAAAAATCCACGTTGTTGATAGTTGTTAAAAAAATATTTTTAAAAAATCCACGTTGTTGATAGTTGTTAAAAAAATATTTTTAAAAAATCCACGTTGTTGATAATTGATGAAAAAAACATTTTTAAAAAATCCACGTTGTTGATAATTGTTGAAAAAATATTTTTAAAAAATCCACGTTGTTGATAATTGATGAAAAAAATATTTTTAAAAAATCCACGTTGTTGATAGTTGTTGAAAAAATATTTTTAAAAAATCAACGTTGTTGATAATTGTTGAAAAAATATTTTTAAAAAAAAATCCACCTTGTAAAAAAATGTTTTTAAAAAATCCACGTTGTTGAAAAAAATATTTAAAAAAAATTGAAAAAATATTTTTAAAAAAATTTTTGAAAAAATATTTTGTAAAAGATCCACGTTGTTGATTTTTTTTTAAATCCACGTTGTTGAAAAAACATATAAAAAATATGAAAAAAAAAATATTTTTAAAAAATGTTTTGAAAAAATATTTTGTAAAAAGTCCACCTGGGTGAAAAAATGTTTTTAAAAAAATCCACATTGTTGAAAAAAATATATTTTTTAAAAATCCATTGAAAAATATTTAAAAAAAAAGTGAAAAAAATTTTTTGAAAAAATATTTTTAAAAAAAAAAATTGAAAAAAAAAATATTTAAAAAAATTGAAAAATATTTTTAAAAAATATTTTTAAAAAATCCACGTTGTTGATAGTTTTTAAAAAAGTATTTTTTAATCCACCTTGCTGGAATATACTTGCAATATGTTTTTAATTAAAAAATTATTATTAATTTTTTGCTTAGCAAAAAAATCAAAAAACAATCAAAAAACTCCCTTTTCATAATTTCCATAGGTCACGTGTTGTTCCACACTTAATGCCTTACCGAAAAAACAACGATGACTGATTCATGGCTGTCAAACAAAAAAAGTTTTAACCACTTATTTATCTGTGTGTGTGCATCTACAAATCGACGTGTATGACCGGTATGCTAATTATAGTGCACTTGAAACGTCCCAGGCCAATAACTCACATTCGCAGAAAAAAAAAGAAAACAAAACTAAAATAATAAATAAATTAAATAAAACAAATAGAACCTTGGTGGTGGGCAAGTGTTTTTAGCGTTTTTTTGCAAATAAAAAGTTTTGAAAAAAAAAAAAAAAAAAAAAAACAAACAAATTGTATTGGCTTTCAAAAGGTCAAACAGAATTTCCTTTTCATTAAGGCGGATTTTTAAAAATTTTGTCAAATTTTCTAAAGAAAATTTTTACAAAAATTTGAATTTTTTAAGAACAGTTTTTCGGCCAACGCGATTTTTTCACAAAAACAAAAAAAAAAAATTATAATAATAATAATAAAAATAATTTATCAACTGTTTTTGTTTTTTTTTTTTTAATTTTTTATATTTTATTATTTTCTTTGTAAAATCTTCATAGTCGTCCAGACATGTTTAAATTTGATTATAACTTTAGCCTGATTCGTGGAAAGTGACTTTGTTTTATTATTCCTTCTCCAAGCCCAAAAATGCTACTGCTATAAAAAAAATTCCCCTCTCAGTGCAGAGCTACGATTATGAAAATTCCGTTAAATTTCAGTTAACGAATTTTGACGTCAAACTTGTCGTGACGTTTTGTCGGCATTTAATGGCCAACCTTTGGCGAGTGCATCAACTATGAATGTGAGAGTAAGAAAAAAAATTGAATATTGGAAATTCAATACAAATATGGCTTACCTTATTTCGAAATTCATATTCACTATTATTTCTATTAATATTTAAGAAAATTTTTTGCCTCATCACGATTTACATGTCAATATTATATTTCATTAACTCGAAATCACGTTTTTAATTTTGATTTATGGCAATGTTTTATAAAATCAAAATAATTAGATTTAAAATAATCGATAAGGACTATAAACGTGCATTTTTTTAAGAATTTTTAAAGGATATTAAAAGGACTATAAACGTGGATTTTTTAAAGAATTTTTTAAGGATATTTAAAGGATTATAAACCTGGACTTTTTTTAAAGCATTTTTAAAGGATATTTAAAGGACTATAAACGTGAATTTTTTAAAGAATTTTTAAAGGATATTAAAAGGACTATAAACGTGGATTTTTTAAAGAATTTTTAAAGGGTATTTAAATGACTATAAACGTGTATTTTTTTTAAGAATTTTTAAAGGACTAAAGAGCTATGATTTTTTAAAGAATTTTTAAAGGAATATAAACGTGGATTTTTTATAGAATTTTTAAAGGATATTTAAAGGACTATAAACGTGGATTTTTTAAAGAATTTTTAAAGGATATTTAAAGGACTATAAACGTGGATTTTTTAAAGAATTTTTAAAGGATATTAAAAGGACTATAAACGTGGATTTTTTAAAGAATTTTTAAATGATATTAAAAGGACTATAAACGTGGATTTTTTAAAGAATTTTTAAAGGATATTTAAAGGACTATAAACGTGGATTTTTTAAAGAATTTTTAAAGGATATTTAAAGGACTATAAACGTGAATTTTTTAAAGAATTTTTAAAGGATATTTAAAGGACTATAAACGTGGATTTTTTAAAGGATATTTAAAGGACTATAAACGTGGATTTTTTAAAGAATTTTTAAAGGATATTTAAAGGACTATAAACGTGGATTTTTTAAAGAATTTTTAAAGGACATTTAAAGGACTATAAACGTGAATTTTTTAAAGAATTTTTAAAGGATATTTAAAGGACTATAAACGTGGATTTTTTAAAGAATTTTAAAAGGATATTTAAAGGACTAGAAACGTGGATTTTTTTTAAGAATTTTTAAAGGTTATTTAAAGGACTATAAACGTGGATTTTTTAAAGAATTTTTAAAGGATATTTAAAGGACTATAAACGTGGATATTTTAAAGAATTTTTAAATTATATTTGAAGGATTATAAACGTGGATTTTTTTAAGAATTTTTAAAGGATATTTATAAGACTATTTAAAGGACTAAAACAATCCACGTGTATTGGTATGCCTTAAAAAAAGATCGTTAAAAATCCACGTTTATATTTGGATGTTGAAAAAGTATTTTTAAAAAATCCACGTTTATAGGGAGCCTTTGAAAAAATATTTTAAAATTATCCACGTTTATGGGTAGGCTTTAAAAAAATATTTTTATAGATAGTCCTTGAAAAATATTTTTAAAAAAAT
The DNA here is from genome assembly GCF_030504385.1 of Musca domestica. NCBI lineage: Eukaryota > Metazoa > Arthropoda > Insecta > Diptera > Muscidae > Musca > Musca domestica. The sequence goes on along the minus strand of NW_026712170.1, from coordinate 2,757 downwards.
CCACATTTAAAATCTTTTAGAAGAAAATGTTTTTTAAAAAAATTTACGTTTATTAGTAGGCCTTGAAAAATATTTTAAAAAATCCACGTTTATTAGTAGGCCTTGAAAAATATTTTAAAAAATCCACGTTTATTAGTAGGCCTTGAAAAATATTTTAAAAAATCCACGTTTATAAGTAGTCCTTAAAAAAATTTTTAAAAAATCCACGTTTATTGATAGTCCTTAAAAAATATTTAAAAAAAATCCACGTTTATTGATAGTCCTTAAAAAATATTTTTAAAAAATCCACGTTTATTGATAGTCCTTAAAAAAATATTTTTATAAAAATCCTCGTTTTTTTAAAAATCCTCGTTTATAGATAGGCTTTGAAAAAATATTTTTAAAAAAATCAACGTTTGTAAGTAGGCCAACAATTTTTTTTTTAAAAAATCCACGTTGATGGGTATGCCATGAGAAATATTTTTAAAAAATCTACGTTTATTGATAGTCCTTTAAAAAAATATTTAAAAAAATCTACGTTTATTGATAGTCCTTTAAAAAAATATTTAAAAAAATCCACGTTTATATGCCTTAACAAGAAAATATTTTTAAAAATCCACGTTTATAGGTAGGCCTTGAAAAAATATTTTTAAAAATCCACGTTTATAGGAAGCTTTGAAAAGATATTTTAAAATAATCCTCGTTTATGGGTAGGTTTTAAAAAAATATTTTTAAAAAAATCCACATTTATTGATAGTCCTTCCTAAAATTTTGTTAAAAAAAAACCGCATTTATTGATAGTCCTTGAGCAAATATTAAAAAAAAATCACGTTTATAGGTAGGCCTTGAAAAAATATTTTTAAAAAATCCACATTTATAGATAGTCCTTGAAAAAGTATTTTTAAAAAAATCCACATTTAAAATCCCTTAGAAAAAAATGTTTTTTAAAAAAATTCACATTATAAATCCTTTAGAAAAAAATGTTTTTTTTTTAAATCCACGTTTATTAGTAGGCCTTGAAAAATATTAAAAAAAATCCACGTTTATAAGTAGGCCTTTAAAAATATATTTAAAAACTCCACGTTTATATTTGAGCCTAAAAAAAATATTTTTGACAAATCCGCGTATGTTAAAGGTCCTTGAAAAAATATTTTTAAAAATCAGCCTTTATTGATAGTCTTTGAAAAAATATTTTTAAAAAATCAACATTTATTGATAGTCCTTGAAAAATATTTTTAAAAAATCCGCGTATGTTAAAGGTTCTTGAAAAGATATTTTTAAAAAATCAACCTTTATTGATAGTCCTTGAAAAAATATTTTTAAAAAATCCACGTTTATTGATAGTCTTTAAAAAAATATTTTTAAAAAAATCCACGTTTATTGATAGTCCTTGAAAAAATATTTAAAAAAATCCACGTTTATGGGTAGGCCTTGATTTTTTTTAATCCACGTTTATTGGTAGTCCTAGATTTTTTTTAAATCCACGTTTATAGGTTGGCCTTGAAAAATATTTTAAAAAATCCACGTTTGCGGGTAGGCTTTGCGAAAATGATTTTTGAAAATCCACGTTTATAGGTAGGCCTTTAAAAAGTATTTTTAAAAAATTAACAATTATTGGCCTACTTGAAATAAAAATTAAAAATCCACGTTTATGGGTAGGCCATGAGAAAATAATTTTTAAAAATTCACGTTTATAATTAGGGTGTGAAAAAATATTTTTAAAAAATCCGTGTTTATAGATAGGCCTTGAAAAAATATTTTTGAAAAATCCGCTTGTAAAGGTAGGCCTTGAAAATATTTTTTTTTTAAATCCAGGTTTGTTGATAGTCCTTGAAAAAATATTTACAAAAAATACACATTTATAGGTATTCCTTGAAAAAATAATTTAAAAAATCCACTTTTATAGATAGGCCTTAAAAATGATATTTTTAAAAAATCATCTTTTATAGGTAGGCCTTTAAAAATATTTTAAAAATAGAAATCGTTATAGGTAGGCCTTGAAAAATTACTTTTAAAAAAATCCATATTTGTACATAGTCCTTGAAAAAATATTTTAAAAAAATTCACATTTATAGTTAATCCTAGAAAAAATATTTTAAAAAATCCACATTCATGGGTAGGCCTTCAAAAAATAATTTTTAAAAATATTACCTACATTCCTACATTAAATTAAAATTAAATTAAAATTAAATTTTCTAGTCCCCATTTCCTGAAGTTTTTAAAGAATAACTACCAGCCATGTTAGATAAATCCTGTAACATCCTTAGGCAAACAGTAAGCAACTAGATAAATAGCAATCCTTAAATATGGCAAATATTAAGTTCATCAAATAAAATTTGTGATTCGTTTACACGACGTTTTTTTATGTTTCTCCAACAACTTCTGTCTGGCCTTTTTTTCCTGACACCCAAATGATATCATCATAGCCATGGCCATTTCTCCCCCCCCCCCCCCTTTCACTTTCCTCTCTTCGATGTGCTTAAAAAAGGACCTCCTTCATATATGTACGTCCATTTTGTTATCTTTAGTTAAATTTTGTCCTATAAGTAGCTTATTGAGATGGATGGAGGGGAAAGGAAGAGGGAACGAAATATTTTCCAGCCAACCATTTGTCATGGAATATTTGTCTTCCTTGAGTCTATATCTCGCTTCTCACATCTGCAGTTTATTTCCTTTGTTTGTCCACTTGTCTATCCAGAAATAAAGCAGTTCTGTAAACTATGAATGAACATTTAACATTGTCTACTCGTCTTCCTTTTTATGGACTTTTTGTTGAAT
>NW_026712169.1:1623327-1702600 GCF_030504385.1 Musca domestica | reverse complement strand
ATATAGGGAGGTACCGTTCTATGGGGTCTAACAAAGGCGTGGACCTTCATAGCCGATTTTCCGTCACAGGCTGTAATACTCATTACGAACTATCATTACGAAATGAGAAACTATTCCGGTGAACAATGTCTCCAACTCATTAATATACCGAATATACGGAGGTACAATTATATGGGTGCTATAAGTAAACATGGACTAATACCAAAAGTCCTGCAGAGGAAACACACATTTCAGTAAAATTTTATCAACCTACTTCAATTCATTCGAAAGCTGACATGGACAGACAGATGACGGTCATCGTTAAATCGACATAGAATTTTATGCTAAAATGTATATTTCGTTACAAACGGAATGTCATGCTTAATATACCCTTCGTACTATGGTGGAGGTTATAAAAAGAGAAGACTGGTGTATTATATTTACACGGTTTACATGGCAAATTAACCTAAATAGGGGGGACAATTTAACCCTCTTCTACATTCTTTTAAATTCTCGGATTGGTATTCCTTGGAATCACTGCAGTTAGCCTATATAATGTCCTCGACAATATTACCAAAGAAAATACGAGGATTTATTTGGATCATATCGGTTTGTTGGTACCAATACGAATACTCAGCGAATTCAATATAATGCAGATCTTCTTCAAATATCACATATACCAATACTTTTACTATTACACAATCGGGTGTAAAGATAGTACCTCCCACTTAAAGGGTCAAAATTTTGTAAAACAAAAATCTCTTAAAATGCGAAATAAGAATCCGATTATTTTCAAACTTCACACATCCCAATATTTCTACCTAAGCAAGATTTGATGTGAAGATGGGATATATCGGACCACTCCTTTGAGCATCTTACCCACAAAGGGTCAAAGTGTGGAATATCTAAAACGCTCATAAACGCTTTAAATTTTGCACATCCCACAATTATTACCATTTCAAAATCGGGTTTAAAGATTTTTTTTTGGAATTTTGAATATTTATAACTTTTATAAAATGTGATGTGTCCGATTGTCTTCAAATTACACACATCACAATATTTTTATTATACCCTACACCATACATAGTATGGAGGGTATATTAAGTTCGTCATTCCGTTTGTAACGTTTGTTCGAAATAATAATTTTAGACCCAACAAAGTATATATATTCTTGATCAGCATAAAATTCTAAGACGATTTAGCCCTGCCCGTCCGTCTGTCCGTCTGTTGTAATCACGCTACAGTCAAAACGAATAAAGGTAGGAAGCTAAGATTTTGCACAGATTTGTCTTTTGTCTGCAGGCAGATTAAGTTCGAAGATGGACTATATCGGTCCACGATATCGTATAGCCCCCATATAATGGTACCCCCCGATATTCGGTATTTTGATGATATTAGCCACATATTTTAACGGAATTGTCTGAAATTCTACACAAGGAGTTCCTGTGGGTACTTTACCCCCAGACGTAGATTTGTCTGTATAGGTCCACAATATTGTATATCACCCCAATATATCGCCAGCTTACAATATTCGGTATTTTTAAGATTTTAACAGAATTTTTAATAGATTTAATTTTTTGGAAAATTTCCTTATTCGTTCCAAATTGTGGAGGATATTTAAAGTTCGGCCCGGCCGAATTTACTGCTTTTTTATACCCTCCACCATACTATGGAGTGTATATTAATTTTGTCATTCCGTTTGTATTGTATATTCTTGTTCAGCGAAAAATTCTAAGACGATTTAGCCATATCCGTCTGTCTGTGTGTCTGTCTGTCTGTTGTAATCACGCTATTTTTCGAACAAAACTTTGCACAAATGTATACTTCAGCAGGCAGGTTAAGTTTCAGTAGGCAGGTTAAGTTTGTAATAATGGTACCTCCCGATATTCGGTATTTTGACGATTTTAGCGACATTATTCACAGGAATTGTTTCAAAATTGCTATTTGAAGTTCGTAATGGATACTACAGCCTAAGACAGAAAATTGTATTTGCAGGTCGACGTCTTCGTATAGGCTTCATATAACGGTACCTCCCTATATTCGGTATTTTGATGATTTTAGCGACATTATTAACCGAAATTGTTTAAAATTTGGTATTTGAAGTTCGTAATGGATACTACAGCCTAAGACAGAGAATTGTCTATGCAGGTCCACGTCTTCGTATAACCCCCATATAACGGTACCTCCCTATATTCGGTATTTTGACGAGTTTAGATGCAATACCCACCGAAATTGTTTGAGACGGGTATTTGAAGTTCGTAATGGGTGCTACAGTGTATGGCAGAAAATTGTCTATGCTGGTTCAGGTCTTCGCACAGTTCCGATATAACGCTGCCTCCCTATATACGATATTTTGATGATTTTAGCTACATTATTCACCGTTTATTTCAAGTTTCGAATTTGATTATGGTAATGACTTATGACAAACAATGCCCATGTAGGTCCACGTCGTATAAACCTCAATATAACGGCTATATTCGGTATTTTTAAAATTTTAACAGAATTTTTTTAACGATTTTATTTCCAAATTCGTTTCAAATGGTGGAGGGTATTCAAAGTTCTGCCCGGCCGAACTTACTGCTTTTTAACTTGTTTTATTTAGTTTTATTATTTTCTTACAAATATCGCTTATCTTTCTGCAATATACCCTTCTACAATGCATTTCATAAAACTTCAATATTTGAAAACTAAAACTAAAAATTAATGGTAACAATGTTCTAATTAAAACTTTCATTTAAAATAAATACAAAGAATTAAAATTTTCCCAAATAAAGGCAAATACTATTCCAACACCTAGCTATAATTATATACTAATGCTCACAGAGAAATACAGCTGTTTGAATAATAATTTTCACAACTCATTCAATTGCACAGAGGAAGGAATGCAAAGGAAAATGTATGGACGTATGTGAAAGGTAAATTTTCTGAAAACCATCATTTCATTTTGTGTTAATATGCAGCAGAGGAGCAGCGCCTCATATCAGAGTTACCCATGCACATGAGAGAAAAATAAACTTTGATTTTTTTTTTTGTTTGTTTTTGTCAGAAATGAAAAACAAACATGAAAACTAAAAGTAATTTTCACCTTCACCACCATCCATAAATGAGGGAATAGTGAAATTCAATTAAGGCTGCATAATTAGCTAGCAGTTCATTTGCATCACCATCATCATCATCAGCTATTAAACGCCTGCCGTCGAAATGCAGGCGCATAGAATCTTTTCAACAACCAATTTTTTGCTCCATTTCCCCATTACCATTATCGACTAATTTTGAATGCGATTAGCAGTAGTAGTCTTTTGTGTTCGGTGTTCGTTTTCTATACAAATCAATGGTTTAGGTTGCCTGACTAGCTGGCTGTTCGTTCGTATTTAATAGCATATCAAGGCCTTTTTGTGCAATTCGTGACTGACTTTGTTTTGACGGCTAATTAGCCGTTTATTTTCAATACAAATCATTACAACATATACTAAGTAAAAAGGACATAAGTCCCCTTAATGAATAATTGTTATATTTTATACCTCCACATTAATTTTGTCATTCCGTTCGTAAGACCTTGAAATATATATTTTAGACCCCACAAAGTGTATATATATTCTTAATCAGCATAGAATTCTATGTCGATATAGCGATGACCGTCCGTTAGTGGAAATCACTCTACCTTCCGAACGAATAGAAGTAGATTGATAGGTAAATAGAAATACTGTACCTCCCAATTTTCGGTATTTTCATAATTTAAGCGGCATTTTTCATTGGAATTGTTTCATATTTCGAATTTGAAGTTTATAGTTCATAGCGACCATTTTTTTACCGGAATCGTTTCAAATTCCGTATTTGAAATTACTCATGGGTACCATAGTCTGCGACAGAAAATTGTCTATACAGGTCGAGGTCTTCGTATATCGGTACCTCCATATATTAGCAATTTTAGCGACCATTTTTACGGGAATTGTTTCAAATTTAGTATTTAGAGTTCGTATTCTGTACTACAACCTATGACAAACAAGTTAAAAAGCAGTAAGTTCAGCCGGGCCGAACTTTGAATACCCTCCACCATTTGGAACCAATTTGGAAATTTTCAAAAAATAAAATCCTTAAAAAATTATGTTAAAATTTTAAAAATACCAAAGATAGCCGTTATATTGGGGTCTATACAACGAGGACCTACATTGGCATTGTTCGTCATAATCCATTACCATATTCAAATTCGAAACTTGAAATAAACGGCGAATAATGTAGCTAAAATCATCAAACTATCGTATATAGGGATGTACCGTTGTATCGGAGCTGTGCGAAGACCTGGACCTGAATAGACAATTTTCTGTCACAGACTGTAGCATTCATTACGAACTTCAAATATCACATCTCAAACAATTTCGGTGGGTATTGCACCTAAAATCGTCAAAATACCGAATATAGGGAAATACTGATATATGGGGCCTCACAGACTGTAGTTCCCATAACGAAAAATAAATACGTAATTTGAAACAATTCCAGTGAATAATGTTGCTAAAATCATCAAAATACCGAATATCGGGAGATACCATTATATGGGGGCTACATGAAAACGTGGACCTACATGGCCCATTTACGAATTTAACCTGCCTACTGGAAAAATAAACATGTGTGCAAAATTTTAGCCATATATCTCAATTCATTCGAAAGATAGCGTGATTACAACAGACAGACAGACAGACGGACATCGCTAAATCGACTTAGAATTTTACGCTGATCAAGAGTATATATACTTTGTTGGGTCTGACATGAGTATTTCGAGTAGTTACAAACGAAATGACAAAGTTAATATACCCTCCATAGTATGGTAGAGGATATAAAAATTGCGTATGGCGTCCACGTATAGCCCCATACAAAGATACCTCCCGATATTCGGTATTTTGATGATTTTTTTGACAATATTCACCGAATTTGTTTAAAATTTCGTATGTGAAGCTCGTAATGGGCCCTACAACCTATGGCGGAAAATTGTGTGCACCCCATATAACGGTACCTCTCGATACTCGCTTCTATAGACTTATTAAATTCTTGGGTAATGGTATAAATTAAAACGCTGAAATTCTGAAATTTAATATTAAACGTATAATTACGTTTATATTGGGAATTTATGTAAATTTGATCATGCTGAAGCTATTAAAAATCTAAGTCAAACTTGATCTCAGCTGTATCTAATATCTGGTACCATATATATTTTCTGTAGAATGCATATTACGAAAGTGAGATACTTTAACACAAACATAGCCATATCCCATCCGATTTTCACCAAATTTTAAGTAGTGCGGCAAACTAAAATGATTAAAAATGCAATAAGAACACCACACCTTATGTTTTCTTAGCAACACTTTGACGTTTGAAGTGTGTTAAATGTGTTTTCAAAGGAGCGAGGTAAAACTGTATTAGATTGATGTGAATTTAATGATGTATGAAAGTGGTGCGGATTTAATCATGAAAATGAATGACTGAGGTTTGAAAATTGTATTTACAAAATCTTAAGCATTCTTTCAAATTATTCCCACCGATTTAGCTTAAATATAGTATTTGTAGAATATTATTTTTACCAAACTTAGGGCGAGTTTGAAGCTGGGAAATATCGGTAAAAATATACCATCTTCTCACAAATATACCATTGCGACATGCCAGGTTTAAATTATATCAAATACTTCCTTCATTTTATATGAGATATATGTGTATATATTTTGGAGCGGACCGACTTATCCCATTGTTTCATTATATCTACTGCTAATAGAAATATTGAGATGCAAGATGATTTTTTGCATGAACAAGGGCTATGGTTGTAAAATTGTGTACAGTAATGAGGAAGGTAACAAAATGAGAGGGCCGATAAATTCCATATTCATGATAGATCGGACCTTGGCAAATATGTTGTGATATACAAAGTTTAAAGAAAATCGTCTATTTGGCTCGCATGTTATGTGAGTTATAATTGTACCAAAATTTAAACATTTGTGAGGGAAGCTCCAGCAAGAATGGGTCGATTATTCACACTTGATATAATGTAAAGAAAAATTGAATATTTATTTTGAATTTCTGAGTCTTGTAGGTATTTAAAACTTTGACCCCTTGTAGGAGATGGTCGATATATCGCATTTCCACTCTACTATTTTGGAATTTTATGAAGGTTATGGATATTCAACATTTTGACCCGTTAGGTGGAAGGCAAGAGTAGGCCGATCTATTCCATCTTCACACAAGATTTTGTCTTGGCAGAAATCTTGGGAATAGTCAATTTTGTTTATGTTTTTCAAAAATTTTACCCGTTGAAGAATGGTTGGACCGACATCTATCATATTCGCACCAGATCTTGCGTTAGTAAAAATATTGACATGTATGAAATTTGAAGAATATCGTTTAAATTTTATGCACGAAAATTGTTTTATGCACGTTTTATTGTTCAAATTTTTGAACCCTTTGGGGGAGGTGCTAAGTGGAGTGGGTCCATTTTCCAGCAGATTTTGTGTGGGAGAGGTACCAGAATTAGTGGTCCGAAATATCCCATCTCCACATTATGAAAAAAACCAAAAGAATTTTGGTTTAATTTAATTTTTTGGTTCCTCGTCACTTAGTTAAAAAAAAAGGTTTTTGTCATAGGAGTTATTTTTAAAATAACTTCTGGAGAGAATATCCCAGACAAAAAACCAGGAATAAAAAGTTAAAAGTCGGGCGGACCGACTACATGCATATTTAGTAGAGCTCCCGTATTTTGGTTTTAGAGCAGTTATAGTTTTGTTTCAGGAGGAACTAATATATGGGAGGCATATCCGATTTTAAATCGATTTTCACTAAATTTGACGGAGATATATTAATCTCTTATACCAAATAACATTTTTATATAGTGCATGATATTACTTCGAGAAGGATTATATTAAAACCAGTAAGGAAAGCTCAAAAGTCGGGGGGGGGGCGACTATATGATACCCTACACCACTATGCATATTTAGTAGAGCTCTCGTAAAAAGGTTTCTACAGGGCATTTCAGAGCTTTATGAGATATTTGGTACAAAATCAAAATCTATCTAATTCTATCGTGCATTTTACGAACTATAGCTATCTCTGAACCGGGTTTCTCCAAATTTTACGTACTGGTGATTTGGGCTGATATTGACCATTTAGTGCACATTTAACCCGAAATCGGATGAAGATATATATGAGAGCTATATCCAAATCTGAACCGATTTCGATAAAATTTAAAACAGCTATTCCTGTGCTCCATCTAATACCTGGTACCAAATATCACGGTTGTGGAGTGCATAGTAGGAATGTGAGGGACTTAAAGATCAAATCGGATGAAAGATATATATGGGAGCTATAGCTATTTCTGAACCGATTTTCTCCAAATTTGACATACTTGCTTCTAGGCCGAACTCGGTTGGGTGTGCCGAAATTCAGGTAATTTGGACTGATAGTGGATATTTGGTGCACATTTAACCCGAAATCGGATGAAGACATATATGGGAGCTATATCTAAATTTGATCCGATTCTCACCAATTTCAATAGGGTCCGTCCTTGGGCCAAAAAATATTGTTTGGAAAATTTCATCTCAATCGGATAATAAATGCGACCTGCATTTTGTTCACAAGAATACATGGACAGACGGACGGACGGACAGACGGACTGACATGCATAAATCGACTCAGAAAGTTATTCTATGAAGGTTCTCAAAAGTAACTATGGGTCCATCTCGTTTCCTTCTCCATGTTACAAACAAATGCACAAAGACATAATACCCTTACCACTATGTGGTGTAGGGTATAAATATATATATCGGAGCCGAGTTCCACAAAATGGAAACGAACGTCCCGAAATTCACTCCATTTGGGCTGATATTAGCCATTATTTGCACAATAAACCTGAATCGGATTAAGGATACAAATGGGAGCTACATTAAAATCTTAGCCGTTCTCTATAAAATTTGGCAAAGGTATTTCCGAGGTATATGATCGGAAATCATAATCATATAAAAATCGAATGCATATTACGAATGTGAGAGACTTAAACACCAAATGAAATATGTATATGGGAGCTATAGCTATATCTGAATCGATTGCCTCTAGACTGAATTCGGTCGGATGTACCAAAATTCAGAGCTTTTTTACAGATATTGGTTGGATCGGTCGGATGTATCAAAATTCAAGACATTTGGACTAAAATTGGCCATTTCGTGCGCAATTAACCCGAAATCGGGTGAAGATATATATGGGTCCTATATCCAAATCTGAATCTATCTCGATAAAATTTGGCAAAGATATTTCCGAGCTTTGTAAGATATCTGGTACCAAATATCATTGTTGTCGAATGCATATTAAGAATTTGAGGTACTTAAACACCAAATCGGATGAAACATATATTTGGGAGCTGTATCTAAACCGATTCTCACCAAATTTAATGTACGAGCTTCTAGACTGAATTCGGTCGCATGTACCAAAATTCAGGACTTTTTGACAGATATTGGTCATTTGTTGCACAATTAAACTGAAATCGGTTGAAGATGTATTGGGACCTATATCCAAATCTGAACCGATCTTGATAACTTTTGGTATTTCCGAGCTGTACCTGATATTTCGTACAAAAGATCACTGTTGTCGAATGCATATTATAAATGTGAGGGACTTAAACACCAAATCGGATGAAACATATATATTTGAACTATAGTTATATCTAAAACCAAATTTAAAGTACTTGCTTCTAGACTGAATTCGGTCAGATACGTCAAAATTCAGGTCATTTGGACTGATATTGGCCATTTGGTGTACAATTAACCCGAAATCGGTTAAAGTTATATATGAGAGCTATATCTAAATCCGAACCGATCTTGATAAAATTTAGCAGAGGTATTTCTGGGTTGTATCTGATAACTGGTATTAACTATTATTGTTGTCGAATGCATATTACGAATGTGAGAGACTTAAACTCCAATCAGTTGAAACATATATATGGGAGGTATAAGATCTGAACCGAATTTCACCAAATTCAGTAAATGCCTAATATACTCTATTGGGACTGTTATTAGTAATTTGGTGCACAGTAAACTTGAAATTGGATAAAGCCATAAATGGGAGCTATATCCAAAGCTGAACCCATCTTAATAAAATTTGGCAGGGGTATTTCTGAGCTATATTTATTACGTTTCCCCATATATCATTATAACGAAGTGTATATTATAGTTGAGGAGTATAGAAATAACAGATCGGACTAAAGGTGTATACGAGAGCTATAGTTATATCTGAGCCGATTTCCACCAAATTTTACATACTTATTTTAAGGATCAATATTACACATTTTTTCCGCAATAAAAAGTAAATCGAACGAAGATATATGTGGGACCTATATATAAATATTGTCCGATTATCTCCAATTTCAATAGGTTTCGTCCTTGGGCCGAACAAATGATTTGTACAAAATGTCATCTTGATTGGGCAATAGATACGAACTATTCTGTGTTTACAAAAATACATGGACAGACGGAAGGACATGCAGATCATGAAAAGGAACTATGGGTCTATCTCGTGTATAAAAATGTTCCTTACAAAAAAAAAATACATAATTTTCAATAACAATAGATCTCCTAAAGTGGGGAATCAACACATACTATGTATTAAATTCGACCACATTCCTCAATCAAAAAAGGGAGAAGAATTTCGACAAAAAAGTTAAATGAGGCAAGCACCCGATATACTCCAAAATTGGTCCTTGTTAATATTCATATCAGACTTAAATTTTCATATGTAGGTAAACGATCTTTGCAGGGATCTGGTAATGATTAATCCCAGTTGACGTAATAAATCTGTTATGCTAATACCTTAAGCATAGAGGCAATAATAGTCTACTTCACTAAGTTAAGAATAATTTATTTGGAGGCTAGGATTTCAGTCTGTTTTCATATAAAGTGTCTTAAATTAATAGCCACGACTGCCGTAACCGCCTTGCTGACCGCGACCACCGTGCTGGCCATGTTGACCTTGGCCTCCAAAGCCACCATGCTGACCTTGGCCTTGTTGTCCTCCAAAACCACCATGTTGACCATGTTGTCCTCCAAAGCCTCCATGTTGGCCTTGCTGACCTCCAAAACCACCATGTTGACCCTGCTGTCCTCCTAAACCACCTTGGTGGCCATGTTTACCATGTCCCTGTTGTCCACCGAATCCGGCACCTTGCTGGGCACCGAAGCCACCTTGTTGTCCATGGCCCTGTTGTCCGCCATATCCTCCACCACGCTGGGCCACAGCCAGAGCGAACAAGGCGCAGAAAACAATCATCTACACCAAAGTGAAAAAAAAAAATATTAAGGTATTCGCCTCTGAAATTAATTTTTGTTTTTGTGACTTACAAAGAATTTTGCCATTTTAGTTGATTTAATAAAAACTTGAAGATTTCTTTAGTAATAACTTTATAGTTTGCTTAGTAATTTGTTTATAATGTCAAAACATAAATATTAGCTGTTTTTATACATTTTGAAAAAATAGAATGAAATAAAAATAAATAATCAAAATAATAAAATTTGGTTTGGATTCCTAGTATTATAGGTTATGGGCTTCTTATCGCCCCACAAGCTGCTGACCTCTAAACCGCACAATCATTTCTTTTTTTTTTTTCGAAATTTTATGATGTGTTTGTTTTGAAACGTTTGTGGTTAACTTATTAAGATTAAATTTAACACCAAATTTTGTTGGACTCAATCTTAAGCAATTCCCAGAAGCTTGAATCACATTATTTAGCTACGCACTTAAATCTTTGGGAGACAAACAATCACATCAAAACATAAACAATACACAAATTATGAGTATAAAAGATGGGATTTCCCGCGATTTGGAAGCAAAATATCAAACCAAATAAAAGGGGTGTTGTATCCAGCCGGTTTGAACGAGATTATCAAAGATGCCTAACATGTGCCAACGATTAATTGAACATTTGTACTACACAAATTTGATATGGACAAAAGTTCTGAAGTGCGTAATATAGACTGGACATTTAATAATTTACGCTATGTAATGTACTGAAATACTATATTTTTTATTTTTTTTATCGCTTCTTCGAATTTATTTGAAAAACAATAGGAAAATTATTCAAAGTCATATTTTATACAAAAGTAAAATAATATTTTTGCCCGTTTTGAAAAGAAAATTGTTATTGTCATTTTTAAGAGCTAAAAAAAATATATATATATATATATATAATAATAATAATAATTATTATTATTATTATTATTATTATTATTATTATTATTATTATTATTATTATTATTATTATTATTATTATTATTATTATTACTATATATAATAATAATAATAATAATAATAATAATAATAATAATAATAATTATTATTATTATTATTATTATTATTATTATTATATATATATATATATATATATATATATATATATATATTTTTTTTTTAGCTCTTAAAAATGACAATAACAATTTTCTTTTTCAAAACGGGCAAAAATATTATTTTACTTTTGTATAAAATATGACTTTGAATAATTTTCCTATTGTTTTTCAAATAAATTCGAAGAAGCGATAAAAAAATAAAAATATAGTATTTCAGTACATTACATAGCGTAAATTATTAAATGTCCAGTCTATATTACGCACTTCAGAACTTTTGTCCATATCAAATTTGTGTAGTACAAATGTTCAATTAATCGTTGGCACATGTTAGGCATCTTTGATAATCTCGTTCAAACCGGCTGGATACAACACCCCTTTTATTTGGTTTGATATTTTGCTTCCAAATCGCGGGAAATCCCATCTTTTATACTCATAATTTGTGTATTGTTTATGTTTTGATGTGATTGTTTGTCTCCCAAAGATTTAAGTGCGTAGCTAAATAATGTGATTCAAGCTTCTGGGAATTGCTTAAGATTGAGTCCAACAAAATTTGGTGTTAAATTTAATCTTAATAAGTTAACCACAAACGTTTCAAAACAAACACATCATAAAATTTCGAAAAAAAAAAAGAAATGATTGTGCGGTTTAGAGGTCAGCAGCTTGTGGGGCGATAAGAAGCCCATAACCTATAATACTAGGAATCCAAACCAAATTTTATTATTTTGATTATTTATTTTTATTTCATTCTATTTTTCAAAATGTATAAAAACAGCTAATATTTATGTTTTGACATTATAAACAAATTACTAAGCAAACTATAAAGTTATTACTAAAGAAATCTTCAAGTTTTTATTAAATCAACTAAAATGGCAAAATTCTTTGTAAGTCACAAAAACAAAAATTAATTTCAGAGGCGAATACCTTAATATTTTTTTTTTCACTTTGGTGTAGATGATTGTTTTCTGCGCCTTGTTCGCTCTGGCTGTGGCCCAGCGTGGTGGAGGATATGGCGGACAACAGGGCCATGGACAACAAGGTGGCTTCGGTGCCCAGCAAGGTGCCGGATTCGGTGGACAACAGGGACATGGTAAACATGGCCACCAAGGTGGTTTAGGAGGACAGCAGGGTCAACATGGTGGTTTTGGAGGTCAGCAAGGCCAACATGGTCAACATGGAGGTTTTGGAGGACAACATGGTCAACATGGTGATTTTGGAGGACAACAAGGCCAAGGTCAGCATGGTGGCTTTGGAGGCCAAGGTCAACATGGCCAGCACGGTGGTCGCGGTCAGCAAGGCGGTTACGGCAGTCGTGGCTATTAATTTAAGACACTTTATATGAAAACAGACTGAAATCCTAGCCTCCAAATAAATTTATTCTTAACTTAGTGAAGTAGACTATTATTGCCTCTATGCTTAAGGTATTAGCATAACAGATTTATTACGTCAACTGGGATTAATCATTACCAGATCCCTGCAAAGATCGTTTACCTACATATGAAAATTTAAGTCTGATATGAATATTAACAAGGACCAATTTTGGAGTATATCGGGTGCTTGCCTCATTTAACTTTTTTGTCGAAATTCTTCTCCCTTTTTTGATTGAGGAATGTGGTCGAATTTAATACATAGTATGTGTTGATTCCCCACTTTAGGAGATCTATTGTTATTGAAAATTATGTATTTTTTTTTGTAAGGAACATTTTTATACACGAGATAGACCCATAGTTCCTTTTCATGATCTGCATGTCCTTCCGTCTGTCCATGTATTTTTGTAAACACAGAATAGTTCGTATCTATTGCCCAATCAAGATGACATTTTGTACAAATCATTTGTTCGGCCCAAGGACGAAACCTATTGAAATTGGAGATAATCGGACAATATTTATATATAGGTCCCACATATATCTTCGTTCGATTTACTTTTTATTGCGGAAAAAATGTGTAATATTGATCCTTAAAATAAGTATGTAAAATTTGGTGGAAATCGGCTCAGATATAACTATAGCTCTCGTATACACCTTTAGTCCGATCTGTTATTTCTGTACTCCTCAACTATAATATACACTTCGTTATAATGATATATGGGGAAACGTAATAAATATAGCTCAGAAATACCCCTGCCAAATTTTATTAAGATGGGTTCAGCTTTGGATATAGCTCCCATTTATGGCTTTATCCAATTTCAAGTTTACTGTGCACCAAATTACTAATAACAGTCCCAATAGAGTATATTAGGCATTTACAGAATTTGGTGAAATTCGGTTCAGATCTTATACCTCCCATATATATGTTTCAACTGATTGGAGTTTAAGTCTCTCACATTCGTAATATGCATTCGACAACAATAATAGTTAATACCAGTTATCAGATACAACCCAGAAATACCTCTGCTAAATTTTATCAAGATCGGTTCGGATTTAGATATAGCTCTCATATATAACTTTAACCGATTTCGGGTTAATTGTGCACCAAATGGCCAATATCAGTCCAAATGACCTGAATTTTGACGTATCTGACCGAATTCAGTCTAGAAGCAAGTACTTTAAATTTGGTTTTAGATATAACTATAGTTCAAATATATATGTTTCATCCGATTTGGTGTTTAAGTCCCTCACATTTATAATATGCATTCGACAACAGTGATCTTTTGTACGAAATATCAGGTACAGCTCGGAAATACCAAAAGTTATCAAGATCGGTTCAGATTTGGATATAGGTCCCAATACATCTTCAACCGATTTCAGTTTAATTGTGCAACAAATGACCAATATCTGTCAAAAAGTCCTGAATTTTGGTACATGCGACCGAATTCAGTCTAGAAGCTCGTACATTAAATTTGGTGAGAATCGGTTTAGATACAGCTCCCAAATATACGTTTCATCCGATTTGGTGTTTAAGTACCTCAAATTCTTAATATGCATTCGACAACAATGATATTTGGTACCAGATATCTTACAAAGCTCGGAAATATCTTTGCCAAATTTTATCGAGATAGATTCAGATTTGGATATAGGACCCATATATATCTTCACCCGATTTCGGGTTAATTGCGCACGAAATGGCCAATTTTAGTCCAAATGTCTTGAATTTTGATACATCCGACCGATCCAACCAATATCTGTAAAAAAGCTCTGAATTTTGGTACATCCGTTTTGAAAAAGAAAATTGTTATTGTCATTTTTAAGAGCTAAAAAAAAAAATATATATATATATAATAATAATAATAATTATTATTATTATTATTATTATTATTATTATTATTATTATTATTATTATTATTATTATTATTACTATATATAATAATAATAATAATAATAATAATAATAATAATAATAATAATAATAATAATAAATAAATAAATAAAAATAATAATAATTATAATAATAATAATAATTATAATAATAATAATAATAATAATAATAATAATAATAATAATAATAATAATAATAATAATAAAAATAATAATAATAATAATAATAATAATAATAATAATAATAATAATAATAATAATAATAATAAAAATAATAATAATAATAATAAAAAGTAAATAAAATTCGTTGCAAATATTAATGTTTGAAGATTATTTCATGCAAATGTTCACCCCGGCAGTCTCAAATGCTTCATCCGTTTAATACAATTTTGGCATACCATTTCTAACCTTTCATTCGGAATATTACATGTGGTTTCCGTTGGAATTGCATTTTTCGAATTTGGAAAGGTGGAATTCTACTCGGTTTGTGCTCACTTGTGCCTTTAAATTTTTATTCGATATCTCTTACCAAATTCGATATTGGAAAAATATTAACTGCACAAATGAGCACAATCCGTATACAATTCAGCATAACTTTACCAAACCACAACCTGGGCTTTTGCGAAAAGTTAATCGCAAGCATTCTTCGTGCATAAAATTTGAAAATTTTAAAGGCCTGACAAATTTTACTGGAGAACTTTAATCATTTTTTTCAAATCCACTCGGAATTTCCAACACCCCGAATCGACTGTTATATAGTGTGTAGTGTATATTTGCAGCGAAGTTGGAAGTTATAAAAACTGGAAAATAAAAAAAAACAAGTAAAAAAGCAGTAAGTTCGGCCGGGCCGAACTTTGAATACCCTCCACCATTTGGAACGAATTAGAAAATTTTCAAAAAAATAAAATCCAATAAAAATTCTTTTTAAATCTTTAAAATATCTAATATAGGAAGGTGCCGATATATGGGGGGATATACGATATTGTGGACCTATAAAGACAAATCTATGTCTGCGTGTAAAGTACTCACAAGGAACTTTTTGTGTGGATTTTCAGACAATACAATTGGAAAATGTGGCTAAAATCATCAAAATACCGAATATCGCGGGGTACCGTTATATGGGAGCTATACGTTATCGTTAACCTATATAGAGAATTCTCTGTCGGTGGGTAAAGTGCTCACAAAGAACCCCTTGTGTACAAAGAACCCCTTGTGTCCATTCCGTTGAAACATATGGCTAAAAACATCAAAATACCGAATATCGGGGGTACCGTTATATGAGGGCTACACAATATCGTGGATCTATATAGATAATTCTCTGCCGAGGTATAAAGTACCTACAAGGAACTCCTTGTGTGGATTTTCAGACCATTCCGATGAAAAATGTGGGTCAAATCATAAAATACCGAATATCGGGAGGTACCGTTATATGGGGGATATACGATATCGTGGACCTATATAGACAATTCTCTCTCAGGGGGTGAAGTACTCACAAGGAACTACTTGTGTTGATTTTAAGACAATTCCATCGAAAAGCGTGGCTAACATGATCAAAATACGGAATATCGGAGGTTACAGTTATTGTGGGATATACGATATCGTGGACCTACATAGACACTTCATTTTGAGGAGGTAAAATGCCCACAAGGGACTCCTTTTGTGGATTTTCAGACAATTCCGTTGAAAAATATGGCTAAAATCATGAAAATACCGAATACCATGGGGGTACCGTTATATGGGGGCTATACGATATTGTGGACCTATATAAACAATTCTCTGCCGAGGTATAAAGTACCCACAAGGAACTCCTTGTGTGGATTTTTAGACAATTCCGTTGAAATATGTGGGTAATATCATCAAAATACCGAATATCGGGGGGTACGGTTACATGGGGCTATACGATATCGTGGACCTATATGGACAATTCTCTGCCGAGGTATAAAGTACCCACAAGGAACTCCTTGTGTGGATTTTCAGACAATTCCGTTGAAAAATGTGGCTAAAATCATCAAAATACCGATTATCGGGGGGTACCGTTATATGGGCGCTATACGATATTGTGAACCTATATAGATAATTCTCTGCCGAGGTATAAAGTACCTACAAGGAACTCCTTGTGTGGATTTTCAGACAATTCCGATGAAAAATGTGGGTAAAATCATCAAAATACCGGATATCGGGGGGTACCGTTACATGGGGGCTATACGATATTGTGGACCTATATAGATAATTCTCTGCCGAGGTATAAAGTACCCACAAGGAACTCCTTGTGTGGATTTTCAGACAATTCCGTTGAAAAATGTGGGTAAAAACATCAAAATACCGAATATCGGGGGGTACCGTTATATGGGGGCTATACGATATTGTGGACCTATATAGATAATTCTCTGCTGAGGTATAAAGTACCCACAAGGGACTCCTTGTGTGGATTTTCAGACAATTCCGTTCAAAAATGTGGGTAAAATCATCAAAATACCGAATATCGGAGGTTACAGTTATATGTGGGATATACGATATCGTGGACCTACATAGACACTTCATTTTGAGGAGGTAAAATGCCCACAAGGGACTCCTTTTGTGGATTTTCAGACAATTCCGTTGAAAAATGTGGCTAAAATCATGAAAATACCGAATACCGTGGGGGTACCGTTATATGGGGGCTATACGATATTGTGGACCTATATAGATAATTCTCTGCCGAGGTATAAAGTACCCACAAGGAACTCCTTGTGTGGATTTTCAGACAATTCCGTTGAAAAATGTGGGTAAAATCATCAAAATACCGAATTTCGGGGGTACCGTTATATGGCGGCTATACGATATTGTGGACCTATATTGTGGACCGAGGTATAAAGTACTCACAAGGAACTCTTTGTGTGGATTTTCAGACAATTCCGTTCAAAAATGTGGGTAAAATCATAAAAATACCGAATATCGGGGGGTACCGTTACATGGGGGCTATATGATATTGTGGACCTATATAGATAATTCTCTGCCGAGGTATAAAGTATCCACAAGGAACTCCTTGTGTGGATTTTCAGACAATTCCGTTCAAAAATGTGGGTAAAATCATCAAAATACCGAACATCGGGGGCACCGTTATATGGGGGCTATACGATATTGTGGACCTATATAAACAATTCTCTGCCGAGGTATAAAGTACCCACAAGGAACTCGTTGTGTGGATTTTCAGACAATTCCGTTGAAAAATGTGGCTAAAATCATCAAAATACCGATTATCGGGGGGTACCGTTATATGGGGGCTATACGATATTGTGAACCTATATAGATAATTCTCTGCCGAGGTATAAAGTACCTACAAGGAACTCCTTGTGTGGATTTTCAGACAATTCCGTTGAAAAATGTGGGTAAAATCATCAAAATACCGGATATCGGGGGGTACCGTTACATGGGGGCTATACGATATTGTGGATCTATATAGATAATTCTCTGCCGAGGTATAAAGTACCCACAAGGAACTCCTTGTGTGGATTTTCAGACAATGCCGTTGAAAAATGTGGGTAAAAACATCAAAATACCGAATATCGGGGGGTACCGTTATATGGGGGCTATACGATATTGTGGACCTATATAGATAATTCTCTGCTGAGGTATAAAGTACCCACAAGGAACTCCTTGTGTGGATTTTCAGACAATTCCGTTCAAAAATGTGGGTAAAATCATCAAAATACCGAATATCGGGGGTACCGTTATATGGGGGCTATACGATATCGTGGACCGATATAGCCCATCTTCGAACTTGACCTGCCTGCAGACAAAAGAGAGATCTGTGCAAAATTTTAGCTTCCTATCTTAATTCGTTTAGACTGTAGCGTGATTACAACAGACGGACAGACGGACAGACGGACGGACAGGGCTAAATCGTCTTAGAATTTTACGCTGATCAAGAATATATATACTTTGTTGGGTCTAAAATGATTATTTCGATGAGTTACAAACGGAATGACAAAGTTAATATACCCTCCATACCTTTTTTGGTGGAGGGTATAAAAACGAAATTAAAAAAGTTTTTAAATAATGTTGAGTTTTCGATATTCTTTCGTTCAGAGACAAAACACTGTACAATACACAAAATAATTACTGAAAAAATCGACTAGATTTTTAGGGTAGAACTATAAGTAGGAGACACGTTTTGTTAGTGTTTTGAAATATTACATCGCAATGTTACATAAGTAGAGTTACAAAGCTAGAACGAATATCCAAAACACTGCTTTATCTGACACCTTTGGACTAAGAGCCACCCAATCAATATTCTAGCTTCATCCGTTTCGTCTTGGCGTAAGTTGATAATTTTTATACCCTTCACCATATATAATATGGAGGGTATATTAAGTTTATATTTTTACATATGTTCTTGACCCGTTCGTCTGTCCTTCTGTACCTCCGTTGTAATCACGCTACAGTCAAAATGAATAAAGAAAGGAAGCTAAAATTTTGAACAGATTAGTCTTTTGTCTGCAGGTAGGTCAAGTTCGAAGATGGCTATATCGGTCCACGATATCGTATAGCCCCCATACAACGATATCCTCCGATATTTGGTATTTTGACGATTGTAGCCAAATTTTTCAATGAACTTGTCTGAGAATCCACCTCCCTATATTCGGTATTTTGATGACTTTAGCTTCATTTTCAATGGAATTGTCTAAAAATTCATACTACGATATCGTATAGCCCACATAAAACAGTTCCCCCGATATTCGATATTTTGAAGAATTTAGGGACATTATTCATCAGGGTTGCTTCAAATTTCGTATGTAGAATTCGTAATACATACTACAGCCTATGACAAAAACTTGCGTATGCAGGCCTACGTCTTCGTATAGGCCCCATATATCAGTTTCTCCTTATTTTCGATATTTTGATGATTTTAGGTACAATATTCACCGAAATTGTTTGAAATTTCGTAGTTTGAAATTGCTAGCAGGTATTACAGCCTGAAAATTATCTATGCAGGTCCAAGTCTGTCTATAGCCCCGATATAACGGTACCTCCCTATTCTCGGTATTTTGTAGCTAAAATCACTACATTATTCACTGTATTTTTGTTTCAAGTTTAAAATTCGAATATTGTAATGGCATATCACAATAGGATTCTATGCATGTCCACGTCTTCGTATAGATCCCAAAATAATGGCTATATTCAGTATTTTGTAAATTTTAACAGAAATCTATATTTTAAACGAATTTCCAAATTCGTTCCAAATGCTGGAGCGTATTCAAAGTTTGGCCCGGCCGAACTTGCTGCTTTTTTACTTGGTATGTATTACGAACAGAGAGAACATTTAGTGAAAGGTATTTATACTCTACAACACTTTGTGTTGGGGGTATTATAAGTTTGATTGGGCCAAAAATTATGTAACACCTCGAAATATTGGTTTCCCACATAGGAAAGTACATATGGATCTATCTGGCTATGTATGTCCGTTCGTCCGTCTGTCCATGTTAACTTATAATCACTCTACAGATCGCAATTATGGCCAGATTCTCACGAAATTTAGAATGGAGGTGGGCTAGGGCCAGAATAGAAGCCTATTGCTTTTGGAGATAATCGCATAATATTTAGGGGTTGAAATGGACCAAAAACTATAAAATTTCCTGATGCTCTACTAATCGCAATTATAGACCATAATCATAATCATCGGGTAATATTTAGTGGGTAAAATAGACCATAACATTTGTGTTAAATAAAAGTCAAATTTCCATTAAACCGCGAATATTTTTAATACCGGCGAAATCACAAATAGAAAGGTCAATTCTGGCCGTTACGTAGATGCCGATAGTAAAAATATCGGATATATGTAGCGAAATATATACAATGTGTATATACGAAGGAAGGGGATGTTAGCAAAAATGCTTATATCTTAAGAATGGCTGGATCGATTTTGACAAATTTTGTCAATTCATAATGCCCTCTTGGCATAAAAGGTTAAAATCTGAAAAAATCGCATAAAATATGGCAATAATAGATTTTTTAGTATTTTGTATTTTTTTTTATTTTTCATATTTTTTATCGCATACGATTTTTCATTTTGACTGTAACATTTTTTTTATTTTTTTTATTATTATTTTATATTGAAGTGAATATTTTGTAATATTTTTTCAGCTACCAACACAGGTCCGGGTTATTATATACAGATTGCTGTTATCGTCCGATCCTCACGAAAATTTTTACAAGGGTAGGGTTAGGCTCACAAGAGCTAGGCCTATTGCTTTCAAAGATGTTAAAGATTTAGGGGTAGAAATGGACCAACAAGTAAAAATGTTCCTGATTTAGCAGCCGTTATGAAGGTCAAAAATAGAAACCAAAAGAAAGGAGATCTCGCATGAAGTTAGAGTTTAGGATTGCGGGAAGAATGGACCACTACTTTTGTGTGAAAAAATACCAGCATTACTTACAGGCGATGTTCGAAATATACAAAAGGGGAACTTCTGGGTTTTTATGATGATTTCGTTGACGAATATAGCCAAATATCGTAAACAATCAAATCATATAGATGAGTCTAAATTTGGAGATACAATTTGGCCTCTTGCTTCTGGAGGGTCAATTAGGGGTTCAATCGAACCAAAAGCAGGAAAAATTTCCTGATCACACAATTGAAACCAATCGACAAGGAATTTAGCATGAGAAGAGATTTAAGGTCAGGAAAGAGTTCTAGCATTTTGGATGACCATTGGATTATATTTAGCTGTATAATGGACCACAACATCTAACAGCACCATGGAGTGCGTAAATATTGGTCAATTGGGCAATGATCTATGGCATAATTTCAAAAGCGACTTCCAAAATGGATTTGGACATAAGGGGGCTTCTAACATATTGTAGTGTTGTAGGGTATCACATGGTCGGCCCCGCACGACTAGAGCCTTCGCTTACTTGTTTTGTTTTCTTCTCAAAATGTGCTACACATATTATAGAACCCAATTAAATCAAAAGTCTACATATTTTAAATACTATTTTTGTTTTATTATATATCATATTCCCAGTCTTAATCACATATTGAATTCATACGTTTGTATGTAGTAATTATCTAATAACCGTGTTGGCGATAACCTCCATGACCTTGTTGGCCACCAAAACCGGCACCATTTTTTCCACCATAACCGCCACCTTGGGAACCAGCACCATGTTGTCCACCATAACCACCTTGTCCACCATAACCACCTTGTCCACCATAGCCACCATGATGTCCACCATGACCGCCTTGAGAACCACCATGACCGCCTTGGGAACTACCAAAACCGGAATTATGGCCGTGACCATGACCATGGCCCTGTTGACCACCAAAACCGCCTTGTTGGCCACCGAAACCAGAGCTGTGACCGCCATAACTACCTTGTTGGCCTCCATAGCCTGAACTGTGTCCACCATGACCACCGGTACCGTGGCCACCACCAACGCCAGCACCATGACCACCGCCGTAACCACCATCATTATGGCCACCATAACCACTTGGCCGTGCCATGGCATAGGCAAACAATGCACACAGAACAATAACCTAATGTATTAATGAGAACGAAAAAATAAATTAATAAATTACATAGTAAAATATAAAGAAAATATAAATAAATTAATAATAAAACCAGTAAAGAAAGTCTTAAAGTCGGGCGGGGCCGACTTTATGATACCCTACACCACTTTTTATGGGAGAATTCAATCATACACACTATGATTATAATTATAATTTAAAATTCAAAAGACAAAATATGCCGAAGCATTTGTATCCTTTAAATTCGGTCTTAAATTGCCCTTTTGATATATATGGGAGCTATATCCAAATCTGAACCGATCTCAATAAAATTTAGCAAAGGTATTTCTGAGCTGTAATTGATATATTTCCCCAAATAATGTTGTTACAAGGTGCATATTACCGCTGCGGACGACTAAAGTACCAAATCGGATGAACAATATATATTGGAGCTATAGCTATATCTGAACCGATTTCGATCAAATTTTGCATACTTATTTTCAAGTTATATGTGCGAAATTCCATATTATTCGGGCTGATATTACACGTTTGGTGAACAATAAAAGGCAAATCGGACGAAGATATATATGGGAGCTATATCTAAATTTTTACCGATTATCTCCAATTTCAATTGAGTTTTTCCTTGGGCCAAACAAATGATTTATGCAAATTTTCATCTGGATCGGGTAATAAATGCGAACTGTACTTTGTTCACAAAAATGCATGGACAGACGGACGTCCTGACGGACAGATGGACGGACGAACGGACGGACGGACGTGCATAAATCGTCTCAGAATGTGATTCTATGCAGATCATCAAAAGGAACTATGGGTCCATCTCGTTTCCATTCGCCTGTTACAAACAAATGCACAAAGACATAATACCCTGACCACCTTGTAGTGTAGGGTATAAAAATATAAGAAAAAATATTAATTTCACATTTTCTTTCCACTTACAAATAACTTTGCCATCTTAATCTCGGACTTTTACGTTTGAATTCAAATCGGATACTGTTTTTGAAAATTTCGAATTTGTCTACATTTATAGAAATATTCAGCTGGTTTCATACATTATTTTTAAAATTAATCTGGCTTTTTGATAATTTCAATATCAACCACAGCTGACCGGGGCTCTTATCAAGTCACCAAATGTTTACACAGAATAACGATGATGACAGTGACACACATTTGAAACCACTCATGGGTTTCTCATATTCTTCATAATGATGATGGTGGCGATGATGATGTTGATAATGATGTATGAATTACGCATGCAACAACAAAATCAATGTCGATTATTTACATCATTTGAAATTGTTAGTCTTGTTTATTTCAAATTGCTTGTATAGAAAACAGAACAAAGTAAATGTTTTGAATTTGAAATGCGAGTTTAATCTTTTTTCAGACATCCAATTCTAATGAATAATCCGATTAAGAAAAAAAATATGTGGCAGCGTAATGTTTTTGAAATTTTAATTAATTCTCGTTAATAACCTAACACAATTACATATTGTAAATTTAAATTCTATATCTCTGTAAGGGTATTATGCCTTTGTGCATTTGGTTGTAACTTGGAGAAAGAAGCGAGGTAGAGCGATAGTTACTTTTGAGGATCTTCATAGAATCCCTTTCTAAGTCGATTTATGCATGTCAGTCAGTGACTCTCTCCGACCGTCTGTACATGTATTCTTGTGAACATTTTCCAAACAAGAACGAACTCTATTGAAACTGGTTATAATCGCATCAGATTTAGATACACTTTCCATATATCTTAAACCGATTTCAGGTTAATTGTGCACTAAATGGCCAGCATAAGTCCAAATGACCTGAATTTTGGCACATCAAACCGAATCAAATGTGGAGAAAATCGTTTCAGATATAGCTAGAGCTCCCATGTACAGAAAAAACTGCAACCAGAATAAATGTCGAATATTAACGCGAAAATATTCTGGAGGGTGTATTAAAGCCTTGGGCACGCAAACATTTTGGCCACAGACCTTGGACATTCCAACAGGACTCAGCACCCTACGCCTTCATTCTGCCATAAGGATTTATGCGTGTTTCTTGCCCATGTCTTTCACTATAGACATGACGCATTAACGGAATTGGATTATCTAAGTTTACTGCTGCTTAGCCCCTGCCTGTTCACGTTACTGAGCCGTGTTGACACTAGTTTTACTGTCTGCTAGGACGTTTCCGGTCACCGTAAATCTCGTGTTGAAATTAAGCCACTTCAAACATTCTGCAATTGCCGGACCATTGCTCGAAGAGTCGAGATTACGGTATATGGTTCTTCAATAAGCACTCAGAACGCGCCACTCAAGAATGGTAACAAAATGAGGTTCCTCGCTTCATTTCCAGCGCACAATGGCCACCAAAATCTTCGGATACCAATCCGTTGAACTATTGTAACGGGAGTATTTTGGAAAGCAAGGTTGGTAATAAAAAAAATACCAGAGTGTCGATCACCTCAAGGAAGCGCTTTGTCGGGAATGGGCCAAAATACCGCAAAGCAACATTCGGGCAGCGTGTGGCGGTTTCATTACCCGTTGGAAGGCCACAATTCGGGCCAAAGGTGATCAACTCGAACAAATCTAAACTTTTTCTAAAATTTGATGCTATTTCCAATATATTTTGCTTCCATTCAATAAAAAAAAAACTTTGTTGCAGTTTTCTTTATGGCACCCTATATTTCATCCGATGTGGTGTTTAAGTCCCTCACATTCGTATCATACAGGGTTGCCCATATTCGACGGACCCATGGCCCATTCCAATCGACTAGGCTTGTCCGCAGGCAACATTCTTTGCGTCAATTGAATTTTGTACGGGAACAAATGCAAATCAATGCGAATATTCCCTTGTAAAGTGGACCGAGCCATGCCCAACTGCTGAGAACGGCGTTTTTGGGATGTTCTTGGGGACCTCTCAACACTGGCTCGCACGGCAGCAATATTCTCGGCAGATCGCCTTGGTCGAATTTTTTATGGCCTCTTCGGATTAGAATGAGCCTTACCAGTCGAAAATTTTTCGTATGAACGCTTAATGGTGTTCATAGAAGGCGCACTTCTCACATTTTTTAATGTTTTAAAAGCACGTTGAGTTTTCACAATTGATTTCTTCTGTTGAATGTAAATTTCAACTATTTCAGATATATATATAGGGTCAAGAGTTTTAAAATTCATTACAGAAGTCAAAATATTTTAAATTAATCGAACATTGAGGGTATACATCTGTCGGCAAAACAAACCGATACTTTTTTACTTGTTTTATTAACATAAAAACTAAATATTTTCCAAAAATCGGACGACATTGTGTTGTAGAGTATAAAAATGTGTGCATAGACAATTATCTGCCTGAGAGGACAGCAGCTATTGCAAACTCTAATACCAAATTAAAAAAAACCAGTAAAGACAGCCTTAAAGTCGGGCGGGGCCGACTTTATGATACCCTACACCACTTTGCTAATTTTGGAGAACTCCGCATAACAATTAAAAGTTTTTATGGGAGAATTCGATCATACACGCTATGATTATAATTATAATTTAAAGTTCAAAGGACTAAATATGCCGAAGCATTTGTATCTTTTAAATTCGGACTTGTATTGCCCATTTGGTGCACAATTAATTTGAAATCGGATAAAAATATATATGGGAGCTATATCCAAATCGGAACCCATCTCGATAAAATTTGGCAAAGATATTTCTGAGCTGTATTTGATATATTTCCCTGAATATCGTTGTTATGGACGGTACATTACGACTGTGGGTAACAAATATGACAAATCGGATGAAAAGTATATATGGGAGCTATAGCTATATCTGAAACGATCTTCGCCAAATTTGACATACTAGCTTCTAGACTCAATTCGGTCGTAAGTGCCAAATTTCAAAGTAAATCGGACAAAGTTATATATGGGAGCTATATCCAAATCTGAACCGATCTCGATAAAATTTAGCAAATATATTTCTGAGCTGAATTTGATATATTTCCCCAAATATTGTTGTTGCATAGTGCATATTACGGCGGCGGTGGACAAAAATAACAAATCGGATGAACAATATATATGGGAGCTATAGCTATATCTGAACCGATTTCGATCAAATTTGGCATACTTGTTTTCAGGTCCAATCTGATCGTACGGGCAAAATTCCATACTATTCGGACTGATATTACACGTTTGGTGTACAATAAAAGGCAAATCGGATGAAGATATATATGGGAGCTATATCTAAATTTTGACCGATTATCTCCAACTTCAATAGGGTTCGTCCTTGGGCCAAACAAATGACTTGTGCAAAATTTCATCTGGATAGGGCAATAAATGCGAACTGTACTTTGTTTACAAAAATACATGCATAGACGGACAGACGGACGGACGGACGGACATGCATAAATCGACTCAGAATGTGATTCTATGCAGATCATCAAAAGGATCTATGGGTCTATCTCGTTTCCTTTTGCCTGTTACAAACAAATGCACAAAGACATTATACCCTGTCCACCTTGTGGTGTAGGGTATAAAAAAGTTAGAAAATGTGTCTAAAATCATCCAAACACCGAATATCAGGTAGTACTGTTATATGGGATAATCTGCATATTTTTTGTAAGGATTCTATTCAATTCGGTTGAAAAATATGTCTTAAACTTTAAATATACCTTAAGTGGGGTGGTACAATTATTTGGAGTCTATAAAAAATCGTGAAAATTCTTAGGACATAAAATGCACTTGAGTAACGTTTTGTCCACCTACGTCAGTCCGGTCAAATGGGCAGACAGTTCGAATAGAGTTAATCGACATAAAATCTTAAGCGGATCGAGGATATATGTTCCGGATTTACAAACATTGAGATTAGAAACGGATCTAATCTTTCTCCGTAATCCCTTAATCTATTGTTAAGTATTTTATTAATCTTTTGGTTTAAATTTATCCTTGCACTCCTTTTTGTTTACAGTTTCTATCAAGGGTTGACATTGACTACTTTTCTACGCAAACTTCATCTCATTATTATTTTCCGCCACTGCCCCAACAACATTGATGCTGCAAAGCTAGCAGCTAGAAGAGCCTTAGCCGTTGCTACCATAAAGGTGAACAGAATTATTGAATAGTAATTTGAACGCTTGAACCTCAAGGAAACTTAATTAATTTGCTATTCATGCATTTTAGTTTGTGTTTTAGTGTTGCGTCAGCCAGCGTCGAACAAAAGCTTAATTGCTTCAAATCCTTTATTGTTACTTTTTGTTGTGCTTTCGTTGTTTCTTTCTTCGTTTTTCGTTGTTGTTTTTTTTTTTTTCTATCGTTCTCTTGTCTTCCGCTCATTTGTGATCTTTGTTGTCGTGTCGACATTGTCAATGTCTTTGTGTTAATTTTTGCAAACGAAGGGATTTCCACTGAATGAACAACAAGCTGCTGTCATTGTTGTTGGTGGTGCTGTTGTTGTAAATCCCTTTTACTTTGTTTCCGTGCTATTATTGAGCACCGCTAGCTTATCCGCTTATCGTTAGACGACGTTCTTATTTTGTTGCTGTTGTTGCTGCCAGTGTTTCTGTCGATAGGATAGTCGTTGTGTTGTTCCCTTCAATTCTGCCCCTGTCTCATAGTTTTCAGTAACGAAAAACAGGCAAAACTACTTCGTTAGCCGTTTAATTTGCTAGACACAGTGGTAGCTGTGATGTGTAATGGGGGTGGTAAGTACAGGTCTATTACCCTTCGATAGCCTTCTTAAAAATTATTCGAACTCTTTATGTTGAGTAGGATTAGAAAACCCGAGAAAGAAAGAAGGATTCTACGGCATAGTGAGTTCTGTTTTGCGCCAGTTTCTCTACGGACTTCACCGGTTTAGTTGGCTTATCCATATTTTGTGTTTTTAAATCTCTTGACTCTGTTCGGCATGATGGAAGTTTACATAACATTTGGTCGTTTGGTTTTGATAATCAAACCTGCAGTTTCAGTAGGAATGACTTTTTCGTGAAAAGGTAAGTAAACGAATCTTTAGAAAGCGTTGGCAGGTGTCTCTTAGGGATCCCTCCTTCGTTCGATACTATAACATATATTCTTGTGAATACCCGGCCTCTCCCTCTGACGGTCTTCTCTTAATCTATTCCAATGATGTCGTACTAGCCTTTCCTTATTCTATCGCTAGGTCGATTAATAGACGGAATAACGATATTGAATATAGAGACATATTTTGCAACGGCTTTCCTTGGTGCTTTGGTTGGAACGGATTCTTGTCTTGGATGAGATTAAATAATTTTGGTGTAGTTTTTAGGAAAAAAAAACCCGTATCCCTAATATAGACTTCGTCCTGCACAGGAGCACGTCTGTATTTCGGACACAGTGGAATCTTGAGGGTGAACGGTGCCCTTTTCCAAGATGTTTGACAATTCATTTACAAGCAGTAAATCAGACCTATTGTAGCGTATGCCTTCCCCTTTTTGGTTTGACATTTCGTCCCCTCAGATGGATAGGCATAGATTATCATGTCTCGGATTTCGTCCCCTCCATAAGTTTGACATTTGCGGTATATCTCATTTTTGTACGTCGATATACATATTTTGCAACGGTTTTCCTTGGTGCCTAATTTAAGAAAAATCTAGCCTGAAATAAAAATAGCTTGGGGCGGGTTCTTGTCTTGGCCGAAGAGCTCCCCTGAATTAGTTTAAAGGAGATACGAGGTCCGACAAAATTCGATTTTTCAATAATTACGCGGAAAATCCAGCAGATTATGAAGAAAGAGCTAAAAAGAAGACACATGTAGTTACTTGTGAGGACCTTTATAGAAACACTTTGTTTGTCCGTCCGCCTGTCCATGTATTATTGTGAACAAAATGGGGTCGCATTTATTATCCGATTGAGATGAAATTTTCCAAACAATATTTGTTTGGCCTAAGGCCGAACCCTATTCAAATTGGTGATAATCGGATCAGATTTGGATGTAGCTCCCACACATCTTCAACTTTTGGTTAATTGTGCACCAAATGATGTGCTTTTTGGCACATCCGACCGGATTCAGTCTAGAAGAAAGTACATCAAATTTGATGAAAATCGGTTCAGATATAACTATAGCTCCCATATACATGTTTCATCCGATTTGGCGTTTAAGGCCCTCACATTCGTAATATGCATTCGACAACAATGATCTGTAACAAAATCGGTTCAGATTCGGATATAGCTCCCATGTATATCTTCAATCGATTTCGGGTTAATTGTGGACCAAATTGCCAATATCAGTCCAAATAACCTCAGTTTTGGCACATCCGACCTAATTCGGTCTAGAAGCAAATACATCAAATTTGGTGAAAATCGGTTTAGATATAGCTATAGCTCCCATATATATGTTTTATCCGATTGGGTGTTCAAGTCCCCCCATATTCGTAAAATGCACCCAACCAGAACGATGTTTGGTATCAGATATCTTATATAGCTCGGAAATACCTTTGCCAAATTTAATCGAGATCCGTTCTGATTTGGATATTGGTCTGATATATATCCTTAATCCTATTTCAGGTTTATTGTGCAAATAATGGCTAATATCAGCCCAAATTGAGTGAATTTAGGGACGCACGTTTCTATTTTGTGGAACTGATATCAAGCACCCTATAGCAATGGTATAAGAGATTAAAATGTCTCCGAAAAATGTAGTGAAAATCGATTCTGAATTGGTTTGGCCTCCCATATATTAGTTGCCTCTGAAACCAGACTAAACTTCTCTGGATAGGTGCTATGATTTATCTCAAAAAAATTCTTTTCTTACGGAGCTCTACTATATATGCATACAAGGACCTAAAATGGAAAGACTAGACAAAATGCATATTGAGTAAATGGTTTGTTTCTACAATTAATGTAAAATCCACAATTGCAGAAACGAATGACAAATAATTCTATTCCATAGACCCTTCCAAATATGTGCATGCTGCCTTAGCGGGTTGAATAAGTTAACATTGGTATCTATGTTGTTCTTATATCATAACAACAGAGATATTTTCACAGGGTTGCCGCATTTTGAATCTATCTTGCCCTATCTTTATATTTCTCTATCTTTGACGCATAGTTGTGTAGGGTATCATATATTCGGCCCCGCCCGACTTTTGACTTTTCCTTACTGATTTAAATATGATTTAAAAACTCCCTTTAAATTACCACGTAGCACGTCAAAATATTCTACACCGCCATCCATCATCCATGTGTATTGATTTTGTGTTAACTATTTGCTAATAAATTTCCCACCAGCTGTGGACACTACTGTACTCATGCTCACTTGGAAACGAAGACCCAATATTGTGTGGCACATCCGACCACTTTGTGTGTTTAATAACAAACGGAAGAGCAACTCAATGGAGTAGTGGGGAGGGGGAAACAGCTACAACAGGATTTTCATTATGTAAACCGTATCTATGCCATGATTACGACTTTTGGCCATATTGTGAATTTGATTTTCTTCTTTGCCTTTTCCATGATACATAAACGGCGAAGAGTTATCAATATATAAATATAAGGCAAGTAGTAGAAAATAGTCAAGAAATGAAGGAGTAACTTTATGAGTATTCTAGCAGGATTTGAAGTGGCAATTACATTGTTAAGTGATATTTTATGAATTCACTTTGTGGTTTTTGTTGGAAAGTTAAAAAAAAGTCTGTTATGTCCCAAACCCGCCTTTTATTTTCGATTTCTTTTTTTGCGGAGGTAGATATTTTACCCTGATTCCGGGAAACTATTTTTATCTTGGGAGACGGACCCAAGACAGATTTTTAACCGAATCTTTGTTCAAGTCCCGGATCCACATGAAAGCTTATGTGTTGTTTAAAGCGGTTCGTTTATAGTAAAATGATCGACTTTTTGGATCCGGAGGAAGTTAGCCGTTAAATTGAAAGTATTGAAATTTGTGATCCTTTGTGGGAACGGCACAAAAAAGGGTGGGATGATCTTCACACCAGATCTTTTCTTTTAATAGATATATTGGGATGTGTGTATTTTTAATGGAATGAGATGCTTACTTCGCATTTATGAGCGTTTTTGTTATTATACCCTACACCACAAGGTGGTCAGGGTATTATGTCTTTGTGCATTTGTTTGTAACAGGCAGAAGGAAACGAGATAGACCCATAGTTCCTTTTGATGATCTGCACAGAATCACATTCTGAGTCGATTTATGCATGTCCGTCCGTCCGTCCGTCCATGTATTTTTGTAAACAAAGTACAGGTCGCATTTATTGCCCGATCCAGATGAAATTTTGCAAAGATCTTTTGTTTGGCCCAAGGACGAACCCTATTGAAATTGGAGATAATCGGTCAAAATTTAGTTATAGCTCCCATATATATCTTCGTCCGATTTGCCTTTTATTGTGCACCAAACGTGTAATATCAGCCCGAATTGTATGGAATTTTGCATATAAACCCAAATTAGGCCTGAAAATATGTATGCCAAATTTGATCGAAATCGGTTCAGATATAGCTATAGCTCCCACATATATTGTTCATCCGATTTGTTATTTTTGTCTACCGCCGCCGTAATATGCACTATGCAACAACAATATTTGGGGAAATATATCAAATACAGCTCAGAAATACATTTGATAAATTTTATCGAGATCGGTTCAGATTTGGATATAGCTCCCATATATATCTTTATCCGATTTCAAATTAATTGTGCACCAAAAGGGCAATACAATTCCGAATTTAAAATATACAAATGCTTCGCCATATTTAGTCCATTGAACTTTAAATTATAATTATAATCATAGCGTGTATGATTGAATTCTCCCATAAAAAAAACTTTTAATTGTTATGTCGAGCTCTACTTAATTAGCAAAGTGGTGTAGGGTATCATAAAGTCGGCCCCGCCCGACTTTAAGGCTTTCTTTACTGGTTTTTTTGTTATTTTATTTTGACCCGTTGTAGGGGAGGTACCGGAAGGAGTGGTCTGATATATTCCATCTTCACACCTGATTATGTGTTGATAAAACTATTGGAATGTGCCAAATTTGAAAGTAATCGGATGCTCATTTCCCGTTTTATGAGCTTCAAAGTTACTCAAAATGTTGACGCATATGAGGGAGAGCTAATAAAAATATTGGAATGTTTGAAATTTTTAAGACAACCGGATGTTTATTTCATATTTTATATGAGTTGTAATTAATATTGGATGATCAGAAAAAATATTTTATTTGAAATTCTGGAGGAGTGGACCTAAATTGCCCATCTCTGAACTCGATGTATGTTTGATAACAATATTACTATGAACCAAGTTTGGACCAAACCGGATACTCCCTTCGAGAGTTATCGAAGGACGAATGGAAGGACGGACATCGCTAGATCGACTCTAAATGTCCTGAAACGGATTTGGTCTAAAGGATCAAGGTGTCAAATAATTTATTTTGATGAGGCACGTTTCGGTTGTATCATTTGATATATACCCTCTGTAGCCATATAAGCTATTCAAATATGTGGACCTGCCGCTAAAATCATCAAAATACCGAATATCGGGGGTTCCGATGTGTGGGGGATATGTGAGATCGTGGACCTATATAGATAATTCTATTCCAGGGAGTAAAGTACACAGATTTTCAGACAATTTCATTCATCAAAATACAGATTATCGGGCGGTACCGTTATATAGGGCTATAAGAAGGCAGGGGCCTACATGAGCAATTTTCAGTCAGAGAGGGTACAAAAATACGAAATTTGAAACAAACCCGATTAAAAATATCATCAAAATACCTAATATAGTGCGGTTTAGTATATGGGGGCTATACGAATGCATAAGCAGGGCCACACATAGATCATTTTCTGTCATCGATTGATGTACCCATTACGAAATAGGAAATTTGCAAAAAAGCGTGTTTACTATAGCTAAAATCATCAAAATACCAAATATCTGGAGGTACCGTTATATGAGGAATATACGATATCGTGGACCTATATAGACAATTCTCTGCCAGGGAGTAAAGTACTCATAAAGAACTCCTTGTGTAGAATCCCGGCAATTCCATTGAATAATATTGCTAAACTCATTAAAATACCGAATATCGGGTTGAACCGGGGGGCTATACGATATCGTGGAACTATATAGCCTATCCTGGAACTTGACCTGCCTGTAGACAAAAGACTTTTCTGTGCAAAATTTTAGTTTTATATCTGAATTCCATTTGACTCTACCGTGATTACAACAGATGGAGAGACAGACGAACTGACGAAATTTTACGCTGATCATGAATATATATACTTTGTTGGGTCTAAAATTAATATTTCGATGAGTTACAAACAGAAGAACGAACTTAATATACCGTCCATACTATGTATGGACATGAGACAAATTTCCAATATAAACGTACATTTATTACACTATAGTCGACCGCTCCCGACTTATTTTTGTCCTTTCCTTACTCGTTTATTTTTTGTTTTTTTTCCATTTGCCGCACTTTCCTGTTTCTTTCAGACACAATGCAATTAACGCCCATTTAAGTGCCTTCAGCTGCTTGTTTTCCTCCCGTTTTTTCTCTTTTTTTTGTTTTCTTCCACTTTACGCTGTTTTGCCACTTCCTTACTAACTTTGGTCGCATCCTTTTCAAGCTATTTTGTTTTGTCATTTCTTTTCATAAGTAGGAGAAAAGAACTTACATCCCTTTCCGCTTAAACGGAAATCAATTTCGTTTTTGTTTGCTGTTTTGTGACGTTCTCTTGCGGCTTGCACTTCTTTCGTTGGTCCTGCCGTTCAAAACTTTGTTTAATTATAAGTTATGAAATGTTGCTATTAATTAGTTTTTTTGTCTTTATTGTCAATATTTAAACAATAATTGCGAAAAAACAACAACTTAATCGGTGGCAAAAACGTAGCTGTAACTAAAGAAGTCATTCTCATGTTTTACTCTATTTCGCAAGCATTCATTCAATTAGACAACAATTAAATTAATTATAAATAACTTTTTAAAGCCAATTGAAAGAGGAGGAAGACTGGGTTGGTTTTATTTGCGTCAAGTAATTGAAAATAAATAAAATAATATAAGACTGGAAATTCGTGGGGATAAAACAAATACAATGCTGTATAGAGCAGAACACTAGTTCAGTTGTGGTATAAGCGGTTTGAAGCAGGACAAGAATATGTCAGTGACCATGTTCGTTCTGGTCGCGTCAACACGTCAACACGCCAACAACCGAAGAATTTTTGATGATTTTTGTAATGGTCAAATAATTACACTGTGCGACAAAATTCAAATTTTTTATTAGTTACGGGAAAAATCCAGCAGATTTCGAAAGTAGAACTAAAAAGAGAAGAAACGGCTTTTTGAAAATGGTATGGTACCAGAAGAAATGGTCCGATCCCTACCATCTTTATAACAGATCTTGTGTCGATGGAACTTTTGATATGTATCAATTCTGAATGTAATTAGATATAGATTTCGCGTTTTATGGGCGTCATTGATATTCAAAATTTTGACCCTTTGTGGGGGAGGTGCCAGAAGGAGTGGTCCGATATATCCCATCTTCACAGCCGATCTTGTGTTAGTAGAAATATTGTGATTTGTGTAATACAAATTGATGACAACCGGATTCTTACATCACATTTTATAAGTGTTATAATTATTCAGAAACTTGACCCTTTGTGGGCGAGGTACCAGAAGCAGTGAACCGATATACCCCATCTTCACAGCAGATCTTGGGTTAGTACAAATATTGGGATTTGTGTAATTTGAAGACAACCGGACTCTTACATCACATTTTATAAGAGTATAAATATTCAAAATTTTGAATATGTGGGGAGATACCAGAAGGAGTGACCCGACGTTGCTCATCTCCGGACTCGACCTAAGTTTGATAATAATATTACGTTACACCAAGTTTGGACCAAGTCGGATGCTCCTTTCGAGAGTTATCGTTCGCACCAGCCAGCAGATAGACAGACAGACGGACGGACAATATCGGCACACTCCATCAAGAACCTCCCCCACAAACGGTAAAAACTGTGAATAATTATAACTCTTATAAAATGTAAAATTAGAGTCCGATTGTCTTCAAATTTCACACAACCCAATATTACCAGCAACACATGATGTTGTGTGAAGATGGAATATATAAGATGACTTCTTTGGGTACCCCCCCACAACGGGTCAACATTTTGAATAATTATATCTCTCATAAAATGCGAAATAAGCTTTAGATTCTCTTCAAATTTTCATGTATCCCATTATTTTTACTAAAGCAAGTTCCGGTATAAAAATGATAGACATTGGCCTACCCCTCTGATACCTCTCCCACAAATGTTCATTGTTTGGTATAATTATGTCGATCATGATGCGTAAACACCAGATTATTTCCAAAAAATTGGTTATAGATGTCTGATTTTCTTCAAATTTTGCACATCTACATATTTCAATCAGTATTGGATGAAGTGGAATGATTTAGTCTGCATCTTCCTTCTATAATGCCTCTTTGTTGGAGAATTGTTCATTATCGCACAATAAGTACGACCTTTACCCTATAATGTTTTTTCACTATTACTCTAGCTTCCAATCACTCTAGCTTCTACCTGATATTTCGTATTTTTATGATTTTAGTGACATTTTTTACATTTAACTGTGTGAAATTTGGTATTTGAAGTTCCTAATGGATACCACAGCATAAGACAGAAAATTGTGTGTTATGGTTCACGTCTTCGTATAGCCCCCATATTGCGGAACCTCCCGATATTCGGTATTTTGACGATTTTAGTAACATTATTCACCGGAATTGTTTCAGATTTGGTATTTGAAGTTCATAATGGATACTGCGGTGTATGACACAAGATTGTCTGTGCAGGTTCACGTCATCATAAAGCCCCCATTTAACGGTACCTCCCGATATTTGGTATTTTGAAGATTTTAGCGACATTTTTCAAATTTGTCATTCAAATACTGCAGCGGATGACATAAGATTGTCAGTCCACGTCTTGGTATAGCCCCATATAATAGTATATATATAATAGTACTTCCTATATTCGGTATTTTGATGATTTTGATGATACAGATCCACGTCGCCGTATAGACCCTAATATTACGTCTACATTCGGTATTTTTAAGATTTTAACTATATATTGAAAATGGAAAAGAAACTCCTTTTAGGGAAATATAAGTAACGTAATGCTTAAGGATTCCAAGGAATAATCAGAGAAAAAAAATGTGAAAATAGTGGGAATTTGCCTCCTTTTTTGGGATTATTTTCAGAGTTAAGTTTTATAACGCCGATGCACGTGTATTTTATATTTAGCTCTACTTTCATAGTTTACTGAGTTTTTTTCTGTAATTATTTCGTGTGCTGCAAGTGTAGTTAAGGATTAGAAGTACTATATTAATTTCCAAATTGAAAGCATATGTTGTGATTATTAAGTCTATCGAATAATTCTAACAGATTTGAAGTCAATAAACAATTCTCATAAATTTCTAGCCAATATTTTCAAAAAACACCAATGATTTAGTCAAAATCTGTACTTGAAACCCTTCCAGAAGAAAAATCTCAAATTCCACATTTAAACCACTGTTTGCCAAATAAGAATATTCCTTATATATCATGTCTATGTAAGTTTTATGGTCCATTTGTTTCCTTAAATAATTCCATACATAATTCTAATTATATAATTCACGAGCCACGAGATCCTACAAATTTCGTGGCATTTGCCCTATGTTTACGCCGTCTATTAATGAGAATTCACAATAATATTTGAAACTTTAGCATCTGGTATAATATTTTGTTTTATCTCCAGAGTTAACTTATGCTCTAATGTTTACCTGAATCATTTTGGATTTATTTTTTCAAACTATGTATATATATATTAGTGAATCCTCCATCCATTTAAGATATTTGGTTGTCAGTCTGTTGCTTTTCCTGAGAAATTCTTTAAATTCTCTTCTTATTTATTTCTCTTTTACAATGTTCATCAATTCAAGGAAATTATCTGTTGGACACTTACAGTTCAAACGTTTTTACAATCACCGGAAGACGTGCAATTTCAGTTAATTGAATGAGTTTCTGTGAAACTACAGCATATGGTCGTTACTAGCTGTAATGTATGAATGTGTTGTGAACTTTTGTGTGTGTGTGCTTGTTTTCTTCATAACACAACTTGAAAATTTTCTGACATGTATTAATATTGAACATAACAATGATACCTTCAAAAGTGTGAAACATTCTTATGTTCATGGCTAAGATGTGCAATATTGTTGAAAGTGTTTTTATACCTTTTCTAAAAATGGAATTCCTGTTGCTTCATTTATACACATATATAAAGATAAACTTACGCTGAAACGTTACAGGCAACCGAAACACTGCGATATTTCATTTTCGTAATCAACATGCAATTGCAGATATGTATTTATACCCTACAACACTATGTGTTGGTTTCCCCATAGGAAAGTATATATGGACCTTCCTATCTCGACGAGTTGAGTCGATGTAGCTATGTATGTCCATACGTCCGTCTGTCCATATATATATATATATATATATATATATATATATATATATATATATATATATATATATATATATATATATATATATATATATATATATATATATATATATATATATATATATATATAGCTGGCTGGACCCATTTTAACACATTTTGTTTGAATATAGCCAAATATCGTAGGCAAGCATTGGATTAATGTAAATTTGAGAACACAGAGGGGACTCTTGCATTTGGAGATGATTGAAAAATAATTAGGAAAAAAGAAAAAATCCTAATCACATAATTGAAGCCAATCGACACACCTGATAAGTGAGTTCAGGTCAGGGAAGAATTCTAGCATTTTTGATGACCATAGGATTGTATTTTGCTGTAAATGAACCACAACAGCTAACAACACAATCGAGTGCGTAAATATTGTGCAAATGTCTAAATGTAATATCTGGGCAGTGCTCCGTGATATATTTTACAAGGGAAATCTTCCAAAATGGATTTGGACGCAAAGGTGCTTCTAACATATTGTAGTGTTGTGGGGTATCACATGGTCAGCCCTGCACGACTATAGCCTTTACTTAATATAATCCTTCTCGAAGTGACATCATGCACTCTATAGCAATGTTATTTGGTATAAAAGATTGAAATGTCTCCGACAAATTTAGTGAAAATCGATTCAGAATTCGATATATCTCCATATTAGTTCCAGCTGAAACCAAATTATACCTGCTCTAACGCTAAATATTGATCTACTTTAAATAAATTCATTTTTTTTCGGGAGCTCTACTAAATACGCATGTTGGTGTAGGGTATGGTTTAGTAAGCTCCGCCCGACTTTTGACTTTTTCTCACTTGTTTTGTTTCTGAAGAATGAAAGTATTCTCAATTGACGGTCCAGTAATAAGATAAAACATCGTTATCCTGCCCACAAAGAATAAATTTTAGGAAAAAAAATCAGTGCCTGTTGTACTTATCTTCCGGTTGAAAACGACATAAAAATTATCAATAGGGTAGAGAAAAAAATCAAACCAAAACAAGAAAAAAAGCAGTAAGTTCGGCCGGGCAGAACTTTGAATACCCTCCACCATTTGGAACGAATTAGAAAATTTTCAAAAAAAAAAAAAAAAAAATCCATTAAAAATTATTTTAAAATCTTTAAAATATCTAATATAGGAAGGTGCCGATATGGGGGGATATACGATATTGTGGACCTATATAGAAAAATCTATGTCTGCGTGTAAATTAACGTCTTACGTGTTGAGTATGTTAAAAAAAAATATTTTTTATTTTTTCTTTATTTATTAATAATAAAAAACACTTTGATTTTTTTAACAATATTACTCTTAATATTAACGTTTTAATAATTATATTGTTGTGTGGTTCTAGGCCGATTTTTATAAGGACTAAAAAAGCGATCCGTTCCCGAACTGATGTGTTCAAGGTTTCTGTGCAAACTGATTTTTAAAAAATGAATAATTGACAAGGAAAGCTGATGACTTCTTATTTCTTTACTTATTCAAATAAAAACAAAATCATTCGATGGCTTCCTATTTCTTGAATTATTTAGAATAAGAACAAAATCAATCTATGGCTTCGAATTACTTTAGTTATTAAAACAAATATTTTAGGTTGCATCATCAGGCGATAATTTTAAAGTTTCTGATTACAAGGCACGTTTTGGGTGCGGTCACCATGTGATTGGTTAACAATGATCAGGCGATAATTTATAGTTTTAAATTACAAGAAATGTTTTGGGTGTGGTCACAATGTGGATTGTTAACTTGTAAAGTACTCACAAGGAACTCCTTGTGTGGATTTTCAAAATATCGAATATCGCGGGATATCGTTATATAGGAGCTATACATTATCGTTAACCTATGTAGAGAATTCTCTGTCAGGGGTAAAATGCTCACAAAGAACCCCTTGTGTGCAAAAAACCCCTTGTGACCATTCCGTTGAAAAATATGACTAACAACATCAAAATATCGAATATCGGGGGTACCGTTATATGAGGGCTATACGATATTGTGGACCTATATAGATAATTCTCTGCCGAGGTATAAAGTACCCACAAGGAACTCCTTGTGTGGATTTTCAGACAATTCCGATGAAAAATGTGGGTAAAATCATAAAAATACCGAATATGGGGGGGGCATTATATGGGGGATATACGATATCGTGGACATATATAGACAATTCTTTTTGAGGGGGTAAAATGTCCACAAGGAACTCCTGTGTGGATTTTCAGACAATTCCGATGAAAAATGTGGGTAAAATCATCAAAATACCGAATATCGGGAGTACCGTTATATGGGGGATATACGATATCGTGGACCTGTATAGACAATTCTCTCTCAGAGGGTAAAGTACTCACAAGGAACTACTTGTGGGGATTTTAAGACAATTCCATTGAAAAATGTGGCTAACATCATCAAAATACGGAATATCGGGGGGTACAGTTATATGGGGGATATACGATATCGTGGACCTATATAGACAATTCTTTTTGAGGGGGTAAAATGTCCACAAGGGACTCCTTTGTGGAATTTCAGACAATTCCATTGAAAAATGTGGGTAAAATCATCAAAATACCGAATATCGGGGGGTACCGTTATATGGGGGCTATACGATATTGTGAACCTATATAGATAATTCTCTGCCGAGGTATAAAGTACCCACAAGGAACTACTTGTGTGGATTTTCAGACAATTCCATTGAAAAATGTGGCTAACATCATCAAAATACCGAATATCGGGGGTACCGTTATATGGGGGCT
Organism: Musca domestica; assembly: GCF_030504385.1. Classification (NCBI taxonomy): domain Eukaryota; kingdom Metazoa; phylum Arthropoda; class Insecta; order Diptera; family Muscidae; genus Musca; species Musca domestica. The sequence goes on along the minus strand of NW_026712169.1, from coordinate 1,662,315 downwards.
ATACGATATCGTGGACCGATATAGCCCATCTTCGAACTTGACCTGCCTGCAGACAAAAGAGAGATCTGTGCAAAATTTTAGCTTCCTATCTTAATTCGTTTAGACTGTAGCGTGATTACAACAGACGGACAGACGGACGGACAGGGCTAGCTAAATCGTCTTAGAATTTTACGCTGATCAAGAATATATATACTTTGTTGGGTCTAAAATGATTATTTCGATTAGTTACAAACGGAATGACAAAGTTAATATACCCTCCATACCTTTTTTGGTGGAGGGTATAAAAATCATCTTCATTCGATTTGACTGAAGATACATCAAGGTCGGAAGTAAAAAATTACCACACTACATATAACCTGAAGCTCGGATTACGCTGTTTTAAACATCTCAAGCACGTTTCATATTTTGTTTCACTGTGAAACAAATATTGTTTGCAAAATTTCATCGGATCGGATTCTATGAAGATCCTCAAAAGTAACTATGGGTCTATCTCGCTTAATTCTCCATGTTACACCACTTTGTGGTGTAGGGTATAAAAACCTGTTTTTACTCGATTTTACTTTTAGGGTAAACTTATTCTCTATTTCGATTCTCACTCTAATAGAAAACAAAAGAGCGAAGAGTAAACTTTGTATGTAATTCGCACCCTTCAAACATTCTCGCGTGTTAGTAAAAATCAACCAAATCTGAGCTCCTTTTTACGGCCAGTATATTCTTCGTGGTTCAAAATATACTAACTAAGGCTTTTCCTTACCGAAAGAATATTCTGTGCAATGCACTGAAACCAATTTTGTTTTCAAAATTCCCGCAGCTCCTCAAAAATGTTGCCGAATAATTTTCTCTAAAATTATACATCAATCTATCGCAAAATTTCCTTCAAATATAATTACTCAGTTGTTCACAAAGAACCTTCATTTAGTTTCTATTCATTTTTCATTCTGGCTTTCTCGAAAACTTTTGCATTTTTATTAAACGAACAAAAGTTTACATTGTAAATTTGCTAACAACAAGAGCCACGAAAAATAACTTCGCCGGGGACGGACATTTCTCATGGCTGAAGAATATTTTATGATGCATTACTGACTTAACGAAAGTATTTAAAGCTCACGTATCTTTCGTCATAACTTTATTGATTAAAAGTTTCTTTAATTTTTCTTTTGTTTTGTTTCTTCAAAACCCCTGAATGAACTCCGGGTATAAAATGAAACGAAAGGGGAAAACGGTAGATAGATAGCGAAGAAGTAGCATCCGAAGAACCCCAAGGTATTTGCAGATGAATTGCTTCATTAAACTGGTCAAATAATGTTGGAAAAACTTTTGTTATTTTACAGTTCATATAAGCTTGGAAGTTGTTAGTGCGCTCTTGGATCCATGGATTATAGTTGCATCGTTTGCAATATTTTTTTTGGCAGTTTGGGTGAGAGTGTGTGTACGTTCGTTTAACAACCTTGTTTCATGGTGTCCAATAAAAAAATAAATTTTATTAGTCATAAACTTCTGCTACCATCTATTCACAACTCTTCTGCCCGATCTGAGAACAATGAAGTGTACATCTCCTTGCTTCTTGGGGGTCTTGCTTTATGCTCTGCCATACGAACAATACTCTTGTAAAAATAGCTGCCAGCCAATATTTAATGACTTTGAAAATGCGTTAAATCTACGTGTGAACGTTTTCTTTTTCTATTTTTTGGACAGGCAAATGCAGCTGCATAGCAACTACACGAGTATTTGGCAAGCATCCCAGCAAAAATCTGCATTACAAATTGGGTTACCAACACATTATTGTAACCAGGACATATTGCACGAAATAAGTGTTTTTTTCTCAGGCCACTTAAAATCGATAAATAAGATCTTATATAATCGAATTTTAGGGGCCAAAAAGTAATTCCATATTTCGCGAGAAAAGCTCTTGTTAAAATAATAGGTTGGTAACCCGCTTTGTAATGAGCATTTTTGCTGGGATGTACAAAATGAAGGGGGCTATGTGTCAATTGTAGTGTTAGTTGCAAGCTGTTCGCATGTACATGTGTCGATGTTAGAAAACATGACCCCCCAGTTTTTGTTGTTGTTGTTGTAGGTTGTTCATGTAGGATAGTTGTCGTTACAACATGTAGTTGCAAGTGACTTTTCGTTTTTGTCAATTGTTACTGGACATGGTTGCTAATGAAAATTCCTAAACATTAGATGGGGTTGTTGCATGTGGCAACTATGTTAAGGCTACCACGATGGGATGAGGACCAAATCAGCCAAGATATCCTAAAACCAGTAAGGAATGTCAAAAGTCGAGTCGATATGATAACCACTATCCATATTTAGTAGAGCTCCCGTAACAAATGAATTTATTTGAAGTAAATCATAGCACCTAACAACATTTGGCTTTAGAGCAGCTATAGTTAGGTAACAGAGGGGACTAATATATGGGAGGCATATACAATTTTGAATCGATTTTCATAAACATTGACGGAGACATTTTTTATAACAAACTAGCCGAACACGGTGCGCTTCGCTATCCCTTTATGCATTCAAAATTGTATATAAGAATATTTTTCTTTACCAAAAAAAAAAAAAAAAAATGAAACAAATTCAAAAAATTAAACAAGTAAGCAAGGGCTATAGTAGTGCTGGGCCGACCATGTGGTACTCTACAACACTACCATATGTTGGAAACCCCATTAAGTCCAAATTCATTTTGGAAGATTTCGATATTGAAATAATGTCAGATGTTATCCTTATTTACGCACTCCGCCGTGATTTTATGCATTCGAAAAAATTCACAAAAGCCGTGGCCCATTTGAAAGCTAAATATAATCCAATGGTCGTCCAATATGCTTGACTTCTTTCCAGTCCGTAACTTTCTCTCCCCTTGTAGAGCAACTGCACAATCAGGAACATTTCTATTTGTTTGGTGCATTTAAATCCCTGAATTTAAATCTCCATAACAGTAGGCTTTAACGATAATTGCGACCAGCATATAATACTTTCAACGCATAGTGTTGGAGGTGTAGAAAAACTTCAAAATTTACAATTCAAAATTGTCAAATTGAAAAAATCGCATGCGATAAAAAATATGACAAAAATTGACAACAAAAAAAATACAAAATATATTCATTTTTTATTGGCATATTTTTACGCAATTTTCATAGATGCTAACCCTTTCTGGCAAGTGACCATTTCGAATTGATAAGAATTGTGAAAATCAGTCCAGCGGTTCTTGACTTATCAGCGATCTAACTAACATTCCCTTCCTTGATATATGAGATTGTATATATTTTGGATATAAGAATCAATGTAACGGTCAGAATTGACATTTTCGTGTATTTGTGATTTCGTCAGGATTAACAAGTAAAAAAGCAGTAAGTTCGGCCGGGCCGAACTTTGAATACCCTCCACCATTTGGAACGAATTAGAAAATATTCAAAAAAATAAAATCCATTGAAATTTGTATTAAAATCTTTAAAATACCTAATTTCGGAAGGTGCCGATATATGGGGGGATATACGCTATTGTGGACCTATATAGACAAATCTATTTCTGGAGGTAAAGTACTCACAAGCAACTCCTTGTGTGGATTTTTAGATAATTCCATTGGGAAATGTGGCTAAAATCATCAAAATCCCGAATATCGGAGGTACCATGATATATGAGAGATATACGATATTGTGGACCTATATAGACAAATACCTTTCAGGGGTTAAAGTGCTCACAAAGAAATCCTTGTGTGGATTTTCAGAGAAAACCATTGGAATATATAGCTAAAATCATTAAAATACCGAATAACGGGGGTACCGTTATATGGGGGCTATACGATATCGTTAACCTATATAGAGAACTCTATGTCAGGGGGTAAAGTGCTCACAAAGAACACCTTGTATGGAATTTCAGACAATTCCGTTGAAAAATGTGGCTGAAATCATCAAAATACCGAATATCAGAGGGTACCGTTATATGGGGGATAAACGACATCGTGGACCTATACAGACAACTCTATTTCAAGGAGTAAAGTACTCACAAAGAACTCCTTGTGTGGATTATCAGACAGTTCCGTTGAAAAATGTGGGTAAAATCATCAAAATACCGAATATAGGGGAGTACCGTTATACGGGGGATATACGATATTGTGGACCTATATAGACAATTCTCTCTCAGGGGGTGAAGTACTCACAAGGAACTACTTGTGTTGATTTTAAGACAATTCCATTGAAAAATGTGTGTAAAATCATCAAAATACCGAATATCGCGGGGTACCGTTATATGGGGCTTTACGTTATCGTTAACCTATATAGAGAATTCTCTGTCGGGGTGTAAAGTTCTCACCAAGAACCCCTTGTGTACAAAGAACCCCTTGTGACCATTCCGTTGAAAAATATGGCTAAAAACATCAAAATACCGAATATCTGGGGTACCGTTATATAAGGGCTATACGATATCGTGGACTTATATAGAAAATTCTCTGCCGAGGTATAAAGTACACACAAGGAACTCCTTGTGTGGATTTTCAGACAATTCCGTTGAAAATGTGGGTAAAATCATCAAAATACCGAATATCGGGGGGTACCGTTATATGGGGGATATATCGTGGACCTATATAGATAATTCTCTGCGGAGGTATAAAGTACCCACAAGGAACTCCTTGTCTGGATTTTTAGACAATTACGTTGAGAAATGTGGCTAAAATCATCAAAAAGCCGAATACCGGGGGGTACCGTTATATGGGGGATATACGATATCGTGGACCTATATAGATAATTCTCTGCCGAGGCATAAAGTACCCACAAGGAACTCCTTGTGTGGATTTTCAAACAATTGCGTTGAAAAATGTGGCTAAAATCATCAAAATACCGAATACCGGGTGTACCGTTATATGGGGGCTATACGATATCGTGGACCGATATACCCCATCTTCGAACTTGACCTGCCTGCAGACAAAAGAGAGATCTGTGCAAAATTTTAGCTTCCTATCTTAATTAGTTTAGACTGTAGCGTGATTACAACAGACGGACGGACGGACTGGGCTAAATTGTCTTAGAATTTTACACTGATCAAGAATATATATACTTTGTTGGGTCTAAAATGATTATTTCGATGAGTTACAAACGGAATGACGAACTTAATATACCCTCCATACTTTTTTTGGTGGAGGGTATAAAAATATTCGCGGTTTAGGGGAAATTTTCGTATCTTCTTACATAAAATTTATGGTTTATTTTAGCCGCTAAATATGGTCCGATGTCCATCCAAATTTGTACGCTTCTGCCCAATCCTAAACTCTAACTCCATTTTTTTCTGTTTTTGGTCCATTCCATCCCCGAAATATTTTGCAATCATCTCCAAAAACAATAGGGTTCTATTCTGACCCCATCCACACCTCCGTTTTAAACACAACACATAGCGTTGTAGAGTATAAAAACGTAATTTTTCAAGACTTTAATGTGTAAACAAACATATATATCGGTCTACCAACGCGTGAACATGCCAGGGACAGCTGACAGCTGATGAGAAAAGCAGAAACATGCTAAATTTAATCCGCATACATAAAGGATTTAGGATTAGGATTTATTAATTTCATACCAAATGCCAAGCACTCAGGAAACTGCAATCTTTTTAAGTTGAGTGGCCTTTCTGTTCCAATTAGGGAATTCGAGGCAATAACATACTTCCCCGTAATAATCATATCCTCAGTTAAATTGTTGTATAGTTTTTTACTGTTAGCTTAATACCACTGCAAAGGCGATGGGGATCAATTTTCTTAATAAAATCATATCCCAATCTGAAAAGATTTCAATATAATTTGACAAAATTTACTTTTACCGCAAATTTCGTCATACCTTCCATATTTCATTGAAATTTGAGGTACATACCGTGTTTGGTGCATCAAATTTATGAAATCGGCCGAGAATATGTATGGGGGCTATATCTTAAGCTGAACCGATTTCAATATAATTTGACAAATGTATTTTCTGATCAAATCTCGTCACACGTTCCAAATTTCATTGGAATCGAACATACATATCGTGTTCTGTGCATCAAATAAACGAAATCGACCGAGAATATGTACGTGACCTACATCCAAATTCTAACCGATTTCAATATAATTCGACAAATGTTTCAAATTTCATTGGAAACGAACGTATATATATATATATATATATATATATATATATATATATATATATATATATATATATATATATATATATATATATATATATGGGAGCTATACCCAAACCTTAAACGATTTCAATATAATTTGTAATTTTTTTTTTGGTATCAAATTTCGTCTCTCTGTATTTTGTTGGAATCGGACATACATATTGCGTTGGGTGCATCAAATAATAAAAATAACCAAATCCAAATCTGAACCGATTTCAAAATAATTTGACAAATTTATTTTCTTGTAAAATCCCGTCACACTTTCCAAATTTCATTGGAATCGAACATACATGTCGTGTTTGGTGCATCAAATAACCGAAATCGGTCGAAAATATATATGGGAGCTATATCCAAATCTGAAGAGATTTCAATATAATTTGGCAAATTTATTTTTGTTCCAAATTCCGTTACGCATTCTAAATTTGGAGACTGTATCGTGTTTAGTAATCGATCAATAAATATGTGCATTTAAAATCTAAAATTTTGGGAGGTACCTCCGATTCCGGTGCTATATCTCCAGTTCCAAGTGGAATTTCAAAAATTTAAATAGCCTATGTTACTTTCAGGCGTAACTTGTGCAGCGGTTTTCGAGTCCATAAATTACAAACATTTTCCTCTTTTATAGATTTAGATAGCGGTACCTCCATATTCGGTATTTTAACCACATTTTTAAATGGAATTGTATGAAATTCTACACAAGAAATTCTTTGTGAGTACTTTACTCTCTGGAAGAGAATTGTCTATATATGTACATGATATCGAATAGCCTCCATACAACAGTACCTCCGATATTCGCTATTTAGGATAATTTTAGCGATATTTTTTATCGGAGTTGCTTAAAATTGCGTATGCAGGTCCACATCTTCATATAGCCCCATACAACGATACCTCTTGATATTCGTTACTTTGATTATTTTAAGTACAATATTCACCGTAATGGGAACAATAACATATGACAGAAAATTGTCCATACAGGTCCACGTCTTCGTATAGCCACCATATAACGGTACCTCCCAATATTCGGTATTTTTATGAGTTTATATTGTAAACCGGAATTGTTTCAAATATCGTGTTTGAAGTTCGCTATCGTCACTACAACCTATGACAAAAATTATTTATGCAGGTCCACGTCTTCGTATAGCCCCCATATGAAGGGTTTAATTTTAGAGATATTTTTCGAAATAATTTTTGTTTTTTTTTTTTAAATTTTTCAATTTCCTTCAAAATGGTAAAGGGTATTAAATTTAGCTGCCTTTTTACTTGTTAGCTCTACTTTCATACTATTTTCGGTTTTTCTTAAAATTTGAACAAAAAATATAATTTTGTCGTAAATCAAAAACATTAGTCCATATAATCCTATTAGATCTCAATCCATATCAATTGCCATATTCTTTTTTTTTTTTTTTGGCAAAAAGAATAAAATCTTAATTCCTGAAGATAGCTCTAAATTGACATTGTCAAAAATTAATTCAGATGAACGACGAAACTCTTTAAGGCCGATTACAACACCTATCTTATTTAGGCAACCTTATGAATGATTTTTTACTTTCCTATTTAAAACGTACACATCTGCAATTTAAGCTAATTACAAAAACGAAATATCGCAAAAATTCAGTTGCCTTCATCGTTTCTACGTTCATAAATATCTGTATATCTGCGGATAAATAAAGTAACAGGAATTTCATTCCTCAGAAAAGGTATGAACTTTTCTTTAGCAAACTTGCACATCATTGTGATGAGCATAAGAATGTTACACGCTGTTCAAGGTATCATTGTTTTCTTCAGTATTAATAAATGTCAGAAGAATTTGAAGTTTAAGTTATGAAGAAAACAAACACACACACACACGTTCTCAAACACATTCATACATTGCGGCGATATGCGGTAGTTTAACAGAAACTCATTTCGCTAACTGAAATGGCACGTCTCCATGGGATTATAAAAACGTTTAAACTGTAAGTGGCCAACAGATAATTTCCTTGAACTGACCAACATTGTATATAGGAGAAAAAAAGGTATGGAGGGAATTTAAGGAATTTTCCAGGAAGAGAAACAGACTGACAGCCAAATACCTCAATTGGATGGAGTGTACAGTAAAGTATACACTTTGTTTCATTAAGATTAATCCGAATCAGCAGGGAATGGACAAAAGTCTGCCAGAAATAAATAAATTTTGGGGCGCCATATGTATATGCAACAAAGGATTTTAGAAAAATCAAATCTTAAGTATTAAAGCTACCAGTTTCATACGATGATGTTTTTTTATAACATCCACCATAATATGGAGGGTATATTTTGTAACGTTTGTAACACCTCGACATATTCATTTCTTGGACCCCACAAAGTATATATATTCTTGATCAGCATAAAATAAAAAATGTGGAAATCACCCAAGTTGTCGAATTAAATGAAGTATAGGCTATATAGGTTTTGGTATAGCCCCTATATATAACACTACTGATAGATTTAAGGTTTTTGGGTGTTTTATTCACATTTTTAAGCCGAATTTTCTGTAAATTAGCGGCATGTGTTCCCATTATGAAAGAAACAACCTTGCATAGAACTGTCAATATTGGCCTAAGTTTTCGTATAGTCCCCTACATAACGGCGCCCCGTTATATTCTGTATTTTGGTGAGGCAACATTATTCAAAATAATTATTTTAAATTTCCTAGTGAGTACTACAGTCTATGATAGTTTTTTCTATAAGTCCCATATAACGGTACCTCCCAATAATCGATATTTTGATGATTTTAGCGACATAATCCAGCGGAATTGTTTCAAATTTCTTATTCGAAATTCGTATGACAGAAAATTGCTCATACAATTCCTGGTTTTCGTATAGGCTCCTATATATAGGTACTTACCGTTATATAAGAAGCTATACGAAGACAGGAATTTAAGCGATATAATTAACCAGTATTGTTTTTAATTTCGTATTTCCACTTCGTAATGGGTACTAAAGCTTGTGACACAAAAATTACTTATGCAGGTCCAGGTCTTTGCATAGACCCCATATAACGCTACTTCCCTATATTCGGTACTTGATGATTTTAGCGACATTATTCACAGGAATTGTTTCATGTTTCATATTTGAATATCTTAATGGCCTATGACAAAAATTCCCTATACCGGTTCAAGTCGTTATATAGGCCCCAATATAACGGTAACACAATATATTCGGTATTTTTATAATTTTAGCCGTATTTTTCTACAGATTTACATACCTTACAACACATAGTGGTAAGGGTATTATATATTTGTGCATTTGTTTGTAACATTGAGATAGAAGCGAGATAGACCCATAGTTACACTTGATGCAGGCTGTATTAATTATCCGATTGAGAGGAAATTTTTGCAAACAATATTTGTTTGGCCCGAGGACGAATACCATTGAAATTGGTGATAATCGGATAACATTTAGGTATATGGGAGCTATACCTAAGTTATCTTCAACTGATTTCGGGTTAATTGTACACCAAATGGCTAATGTAAGACCAAATGACCACAAGTATATCAAATTTGGTGGATATCGGTTCAGATATAGCTATAGCTCCCATATATATGTTTCGTCCTATTTTGTGTTTAAATCCCTTACATTCATAATGTGCATTAGACAACAATGATATTTGGTACCAGATATCAAATACAGCCCAATACCTCTGCCAAATTTTAGCATATACCAAATTTGGTGGATATCGGTTCAGATTTGGATATAGGTCCCATATATCTCTTCAACCGATTGTGGGTTTATTGTGCACCAAATAGCCAATATCAGTCGAAATGCCCTGAATTTTAGTACATCCAACCGAATTCAGTCTGGAAGCAAGTACATCGAATTAGGAGAAAATTGGTGCAGATATAGCTATAGCTCTCATATATATGTTTCATCCGATTTGGTGTTAAATTCTCTCACATGCGTAATATGCATTCCACAGTGATTTTTGATACCGGACATCAGATACAGCACAAAAATACCTCTGTCAAATTTTGTCGAGATCGGCTTAGATTCTTATATACCTTTGATATACATCTTCATCCGTTTTTACCACCACTATCCACCATAAATGTAATATCAGCCCAAAATGGATAAATTTCTTCATAATCAACAGAATTTTTCCATTTTGTGAAGCTCGGTCCGGTCTCGGTTCTTACCAAAGTCATATCATACACTATACTGCAATAGTATTTGGTGCTAGAGGTACAAAAGCCTTCGTCAATTTGTTGAAAATCGATTCAGAGTTTGATATAGTTCCCAGATTGTGGTTACTCTAAAGCCGTGATATGCATTCAAATAAGGTTCATAGTTGTTATGATCTACTTCATATAAATTCCCAAAATAAACTTATTTTGTTACGGGAGCTATACTAAATACGCATGGTGGTGTTTCGGATAGGATAACGAATTGATGTGCCAAAATTTGTCAGTATAGGAAATATTGTGTGAAGTGAAAATATATGTCTCTGAGTGGAAAATATTTATAGTACCATTAACCATTGCTTTCAACCTAAAAATGATAGATAAAACCCTAAAATTTGGTGTAATTTAATTTTTGATTTGTTAAGTTAAAATTTTTACATTTAGGTTTTTTCATTTTGTCACGTTTTGTTACCACTCTGCAGTGCAATCTGTCAAAATTTGTAATAATAAATATTTTTAAGTGGGAAATGTACGAGACTTTTTTTTAATTTCCCGTTCCAAAATTCTTGTTAATATTAGAGCTACATTGAAAACAGAATATATAAGCCCACAATTCTGGGTCTACCCACACAAAAGTTCTATAATTTCTAAAAAAGCATACATATAAAACCAGTAAAGAAAGTCCTAAAGTCGGGCGGGGCCGATTTTATGATACCCTACACCACTTTGCTAATTAGTTGAGCTCCACTTAATTATTAAAAGTTTTTATGGGAGAATCCAATCGTACACCCTATGATTATAATTATAATTTAAAATTCAAAGGACTAAACATGCCAAAGCATTTGTATCTTTTAAATTCGGACTTGTATTGCCCATTTGGTGCAAAATTAATTTGAAATCAGATAAAGATATATATAGGAACTATATCCAAATCTGAACCGATCTCGAAAAAATTTGGCAAAGATATTTCTGAGCTGTATTTGATATATTTCCCTGAATATCGTTGTTACGGAGTGCATATTACGGCTGTGGGTAACAAATACAATAAATTGGATGAACAATATATATGGGAGCTATAACTATATCCGAACCGATCTTCACCAAATTTGGCATACTATCTTCTAGACTAAATTCGGTCGTAAGTGCCAAATTCCATCCAATTTGGACAAATATCAGACGTTTGGTGCACAATAAATGGTAAATCGGGCGAAGTTATATATGGGAGCTATATCTAAATTTTTACCGATTATCTCCAATAGGGTTCGTTCTTGGGCCAAACAAATGTTGTTTGCAAAATTTCATCTCAATCGGATAATAAGTGCGACCTGCATTTTGTTCACAAAAATACACGGACAGACGGACGGACGGACAGACGGACCGACATGCATAAATCAACTCAGAAAGTGATTCTAAGCAGATCATCAAAAGGAACTATGGGTCTATCTCGTTTCCTTTTGCCTGTTACAAAGAAATGCACAAAGACATAATACCCTGACCACCTTGTGATGTAGGGTATAAAGAATCCAGTACTCTATATAGTTCAAGCATTTGGCAATATTAATAATCAGACTTAGGGCAGGGGCGAACAATGTCAAAACGGAGAACATTTTTTATACTCGTCACCACAAAGTGGTCAGGGTATTATGTCTTTGTGCATTTGTTTGTAACAGGCAAAAGGAAACGAGGTAGACCCATAGTTCCTTTTATGATTTGCATAGAATCACATTCTGAGTCGATTTATGCATGTCCGTCCGTCTGTACATGTATTTTTACAGTACAGGTTGCATTTATTGTCCGATCCGGATGAAATGTTGCACAAATCATTTTTTTGGCCCAATGACGAAGCCCATTGAAATTGGAGATAAATAGTCAAAATTTATTTTTGTCCTCCACAGCCGTAATATACACTTCGTTACAACGATATTTAGGGAAATATATCAAAGTCAGCTCTGAAATACATTTGCCAAAATTTATCGAGATCGCTTCAGATTTGGATATAGCTCCCATATATATATTTTTATCTGATTTCAAGTTAATTGTGCATCAAATGGGTAATACAAGCATGAATTGAGAAGACACAAATGCTTCGGCAAATTTAGTCCTTTGAACTTTAAATTACAACTACAATCATAGTTGGTATGATTTAGTTCTCACAAATTCCGAAATCAAAGCTCTACTAAATATGCAAAGTGGTGTAGGGTATCATAAAGTCGGTCCGACCGACTTTAAGACTTTTTTTACTGGTTTTCGCATGTAGATATGTCTGTCCCCTTCTTCTGGTACTTCTTCCACAAAAGATCAAAATTGTTAATAATCATCATTTTCATAATTTCATGTGCCCGAATTATTTTTACAAACATTAGATCTGGAATACAAATAGGATATGTAGGTCCTAGCATTAAGTTAAAATGCTGAGTGTCAGAATATCAACTGTTCTGTTTTGTAATTTTGGAAAAAATTAAGTTGGCTATGCAGTCCATCCTACGATGTACAAAAATTATTTTTTTCAAAATCATTCTATAATTTAAAATCATATTTCAAATTTGAAAACCGTAAAAGAAATATTGAATATAACTTTACGAGAGTGTGAAATAAAACGACCCCGTAGAATTACGATTTCGAATTTTAATCTTGTAATAGTCAAATACAAATGCATATGAATAGCGAGATTTTCTCACTGCCAAATCAACACCATAATGTCCTTATTTTGCTATTCATTGTGCGATAGAATAGAATACTAAAACAAAACCCCACACACTCAACACTACCGCACTAAATATATAAATATATACCAACATACATATATACATGTATACACACACATGGTTATACATTTGATTGTATTTGCAGTTTACCAAATGGCCACATAAATATAAATGCTTTCGATCGTATGGCTGCCATCGTCGGGGCTTTTACCAAACACATGCAATCGGTTAAAACAACAGATGCTCCACAAACCACCGCAACCAATGGCAGTAGCAGTACCGGCAACAACAACAGGGTATCTTGTGCTACCATTGCGCCACAGGTAACATCTGCAATGGTCTCCGCCAGCGCCAACAACACAGCCTCCACATCCACCGCATCCGCCTGTACAGCATCATCGTCGTCCTCGTCATCGTCGACACCGGCAACAGGAGGTGAATATGAGATGTTTTGTCGCCATATGCAGAAAATTACGCGACTTAGTGAAAATGGTAAGTGCTAAAAGTTTTTTTTTTTTTTTTTTCAATTTAAGTTTTGTTTGTTTTTCCGGGTGAACAAAAGCTTCATTCCACCATCAAATAACCAGCATGGGGGGCGACGTAGGGGCAAGGACTAAACAATAAAATTTATTGTTTGAAGTGTAAAAAAAGTGAAAAAAAAGAAAAGAAAATGTGGAACAATAATGCTTTTATTGTTTGCACATACACACACACAGAAAAATGAACTCAAAGAAAACGGAATGGTTTAACAAAATTCCTAGTTTGGTACAATAGAAACAGAGGTTTGTGATTTTTCCGAAGAACAAAAATTATAAAAATGAAGGAGAAAGTTTTATTCTTTATTTCTTTGTAAAGTATACGTTTGGAAAAAAAAACATTGCAAAACTTTCGAAATAATAGTTTTCATATGCGTTTTGATAAAGATGTATAGCCTGAATGAGATGGGATTCAGCTAAAATGGAAAGAATCCCATATTTGGGCTCTGAATCCACAATTGAATCTTTGAAAGTTTTTCCATGAACTATACTTAAATTTGTTAGGTAAGCTGTTTGGTGATGTACCTGAAATGAAAACCTTCATAAGAAAAAATAATCAATTTCATAACGTTTGTCAAGGTAACTCGATTTTTATACCCTCCACCACAAATGATATGGAGGGTATATTAAGTTCGTCATTCCATTCGTAAATCATCGAAATAATAATTTTAGACCTAACAAATTCATCAGCGTAAAATTCTAAGACGATTTAGCCCTGTCTGTCGTTTCGTTTGTTGTAATCACGTTAGAGTCAAAACGAATTAAGATAGGAGGCTAAAATTTTGCACAGATCAGTTTTTTTGTATGCAGGCAGATCAAGTTTGAAGATGGGCTATATCGGTCCCCGATATCATGTATCCCCCACATAACGGTACCTACCTACATTCGGTATTTTAATGATTTTAGCCCCATTTTTCAATGAAATTATCCGAAATTCTACACAAGGAGTTCTTTAAGAGTACTTTACCCCAAGAATTGTCTATATAGATAATTGTCTATATAGGCCCACAATATCGTATATCCTGTACCTGTACCTGTACCTCCCGGCATTCGGTATTTTGATGATTTTAGCCCTATTTTTCAATGGAATTATCTGAAATTCTACACAAGGAGTTCTTTGTGAGTACTTTACCCCCCTGAGAGAGAATTGTCTACATTGGTCTACGATCTCGTATATATAACGGTACCTAACGATATTCGATATTTTGCTGATTGTAGCCAAAATTTTTAATGGAATTTTCTCAAAATTCACACAAGGATTTTCTAGTGATCACTTTATTCCTTAGAAGAGAATTGTATACATAGGTCCACGATTTCGTGCATACAACCCCATACAACGGTACGCCCGATTGTCTACGATTTTTACATTACTCCACATGGTGGTAAGGGTATTATGTCTTTGTGCATTCGTTTGTAACGTGGAGAAGGAAACGAGATAAACCCATATTTCCTTTTGGTGATCAGCATAGAATCATACTTTGAGTCGATTTATGTACGTCCGTCCGTCTATCTGTCCGTCCGTCCATCTGTCCATATATTTTTGTATACAAAATGCAGGTCGCGTTTATTATTCGATTTATATGAAATTGTCTAAATAATATTTGTTTGGCTCAAGGACGAACCCTATTGAAATTGGTGAAAATCGGTCCAAATTTAGATATGGCTCCCATATATATCTTCATCCGATTTTAGGTTTCTTGTGCACCAAATAGCTAATATTAGTCCAAATGGTTTGAAGTTTGCTACATCCGACCGAATTCAGCCTATGTGCTTCAAATTTGGTGAAAATCGGTTCAGATATCGCTGTAGCTCCCATATATATGTTTCATTCGATTTTGGTGTTTAAGTCGCTTACATTCGTTATATGCAATCAACAAGACTGATATTTAGCACCAGATATCAGATACAGCCTAGTAATTCATTGATCAAATTTTATCAAGCTCGGTTCAGATTTGGATATAGCTCCTATATATTTATTCATCCGATTTTAGGTTTCTGGTGCATCAAA
This sequence comes from Musca domestica, assembly GCF_030504385.1. Lineage (NCBI taxonomy): Eukaryota > Metazoa > Arthropoda > Insecta > Diptera > Muscidae > Musca > Musca domestica. Next base: position 1,646,777 of record NW_026712169.1, on the reverse strand, counting down.
TGGCTAATATCAGTCTAAATGGTGTGAATTTTGGCATTTCCGACCGAATTTATATAGAAATAAGTACTTTAAATTTGGTGGAAATCGGTTCAGATATAGCTACAGCTCCAATATATATGTTTCATCCGATTGTTAGCTTAAGTCCCTCAAATTCGTAAAATGCACGATAGAAGAATAATATTTGGTACCAGATATAAGATACAGCCAAGAAATAGCTGTTTTCAATTTTATAAAGATCGGTTTGGATATAGCTCCCATATCATTGTCCGATTTCAGGTTAATTGTGCACCAAATGGCTAATATTAGTCCAAATGGATTTTCGAACTTCAACCGAATTTAGCATAGAAGCAAGAATTTCAAATTTGCTCCCATATATATGTTTCATCCAATTTGGTGTTTAAATCCCGAACTTTCGGAATATGTACTCTACCATAATCATATTTTGTACCAGATATCACATAGAGCTCAGAAATGCCCAATCTAAACCTTTCTTTTTCTTGTGTAGGGTATCATATAGTCGGTCCCGTCCGACTTTTGAGCTTTCCTTACTGTTTTTTTTTTTTTTGAATTTGTCGAATAACTTCAAAATGGTGGATGGTATTTTATGTTTGGCCTGGTCGAAATCAGCCGTTTTTACTTGTTAGTATTGCTTTCAAAATCTGCTGAATTTTTTCTATAATAATTATTTATGTTGTACAGTGTTTATCAAATTTCTCCGTTTTATAACAACATACATCACATTTGATAAGACCACAATGTATCTAATCGAAATCGTCGATCTTATACCATATGCCTTTTTAAACGAAATCTGTTGCAGGGTATTTTGGGTCTATCTAATAATATCAATTAGTCTTTATGACTGGTGTGCACAATAACTCTCGGAAAAAACCTAAAATGGCAAAGACTGGACGAAATGCATTATCGAAAAATAGTTAATGTGAAAAATATCTAGAGGCGCTTCTCTCAACAGAGGCATTTAACATAAAAAGAACAATTATAGATCAGTTTTATGAAAAACGTTTCCTGCAAACGAAAGACTGTTCTCAAAATTGTATTCCATTGACGTTTTCAATCAGTTAAAAATTGCATTTGCTGTTAAAACAACTTAACATTGAAACTTGACTCATCAGATATCTGAGATTTTTTGTAGAATTTTATAATTAAAATGTAAAATACTCAATACTCAACAGTTTTATATTCTAAATGTTAGTAAATTCTTAAATGAACTAAAATACAGTTCTGGAGCCAAACTATCAAAGCTTTTAGCGTAGACATTCTAGGATTTTAGAATTAAGTACCAAAAGGCAATAAATATTTTACCATTGGAGCAAAAATTCTGAATATGAAACGTCGCTAACCTATTTTTCAAAAGATCGCCCATTTTGAGTACTTAAGGATGTAAGTGCGAAGGAATTATGCTAAAACTCCAAAAATAACTGTTTCTTTAGGCCGTCAGTGGACTGTAGTTTTGGGTGGTTTACTGCATATACTGGGTGAGATAACAAAAACTGCAACAAAGTCAAACGCCATAATTTCTATATTTTTTTTTTACATTTTATTGAATGAAAGCAAAAAAAATGTCAGAATAACATCGAATTTTAGAATAAGTTTAGATTTGTTCGAATTAGTCACCTTTGGAACGAATTATGGCTTTCATACGGCCAATGAGACCGTCACACACTGCCCGAATGTTGCTCTGCGGCATTTTGGGCCATTAACGGCGAAGCGGTTGCTTGAGGTGATCGACACTTTGGTATTTTTTAGAGCCAACCTTGATTTCCAAAATACTCCAGACACAATAGTCCAACGGATTGCTATCCGGAGATTTTGGTGGCCATTCTGCGCTGGAAATGAAGCGAGGAACCTCATTTTGTAACCATTGCTGGGTGGCGCGTGCTGTGTGCGATGGTGCTGAGTCCTGTTGGAATGTCCAAGGTCTGCGGCCAAAATGTTTGCTTGCCCAAGGCTTTAATACACCCTCCAGAATAATTTCGCAATATTATTCGGCATTTATTCTGATTCCACGGTCGTTTAATACGAGCGGAGAGCGACAATCGGCTGTTATGGCGGCCCACACCAACACCATGACCTGCGCCTGAGTTCTGGTAGCCAACCGAAGGTGCACATTTTTAGCTGACCTCTTTGGCAAGAAAACACAATCATTTTGTTTGTTTACAAACTGCTGGACAACGAATGTTTTCCCATCGAAGAAACCCAAATACGGCAGTTCCTCACTTTTGGCCAAGCCAAGCAACTCTTAAGCTCTTTTGAGTCTATTTTCTTTCTGTTGCGTTGTAAGTTCTTGAACTTTTTTGAAATTTCAATGACTTTACCCCGAGCTTATTTTTCAATATTTACCGAATGGAATATTGCGATATGTTCAGCTCACGAGCCATTTTTCGGTCACTGCGACGCTGGTTTCGAGCAAGTCGCTTCTTTACTTTTCGAAACATTTCTGCTTATGTTGCTGTTTTCTTCCGTCTACTTCCTTGACGTTGGGCTACGCTACCAGTATCACAAAAGATTTGTTCACATTTAAATGCTGGAGTGCTCTAACGATAGCCACTTTTTGTTTTCCAGCAAAATATAAGGAAATTACACTATCACGCTTGAATTCCATCACAAATAACGTTTTTTCTGGAAATTCTCACCAAAATGCTTTTGTACGCTTGTAAACAATATAATGCGCTGTCACTAGAATAATTTTAAAAGCTGTCAGACGAGTGGCGTAGAAATGCCAGCAGTCTGAAGTTGGGTGCAGTTTTTTCATCTCACTCTGTATTAAGGGAAAATATCGACTTTATATAGGGACTTCGTGAAAACTCAAGATAACATTATTTAGCGAACATGGAAATAGAAATAGTCATAGCCATATTTAGTGGCACATATGGAATCGGATTCAGCATTAACACGTTCTATGCTTACCTTGAGTTATCTAACACTTTGCAAAAGATGTACAAAATAATACTCAGTATCAAGAGCTGAGTTGATCTTTTTGTTTGACGATGCAAAGAAAAAAAGAGAACTAAGTATATACATTATTTGGCCGCGGTTAGCATTAAAGTTGTAATTCAACATACTAAATACAGCGCCCTTTACTTACTAAATTACGTTAAATATTAATTTGATCGTAAGCGCTTAAGGTGGCCAGTTAACAAACATTGTTATTTTGAACTAAGCAATTTTTTTTAATTTTTTATCTTCTGTATAATTTTAAAAATTTAAATTTGGAAAAATCAAGTTTTTTCCACGGTTAACTTATGACAACTACCTTTAAGTACAAATAACCCCCTTTAATTCCCTTATATATGAATCGCTTTTAAAATTTCCATTCTGTTTCAAAAACTTTCCTTGCAGATTTGTTGACCGACCCCTCCTCACCTCCCTGCAGTATGAAAATATCAATTACCCCCCACACTTCCATTCTGGACAGATTGTCGAATATTTTGAATGGACAAGAATAATTGGCCCTTTGTGTTGCAGTCGTGTTGACCCAATTTGAAACGTTCGATTGATGCCGACTATTTAAATTTTTTTCTGAAATATTTTTGTACAGCTTGGCCATAGATAATATGATGAGAATGACTAATGACAGGCCATTTAATATTAAATATTACAATCTAATGTTGGACATTCATAGGAATCTTTGTCTGTTCGAATAGGCGGTGACCCAAAATTATATTCCAAAAATATTTAATTAACAATATTATGATGTAAACATTTAGGATTTTTGGACAGATATTGGTCATTTGGTGCACAATTAGCCCGAAATCGGTTGAAGATATACATGGGAGCTATATCCAATCTTGATAACATTTGGCAGAGGTATTTGTGGACTATATCTGATAGCTGGTATCAAATATCATTTCTGTCGAATGTATAATATGAACGTGAGGGACTTAAACACCAAATCAGATGAAACATATATATTTGGGAGCTATAGTTATATCTGAGCCGATTATCACCAAATTTAATGCACTTGCTTCTAGACTGAATTCGGTTGGATATGCCAAAATTCATGTCATTTGGAATCGTTTGTGCACAATATACCTGAAATCAGATAAAGATATGTAAGGGAGCTGGAACTGATCTTGACAAAATTTGATCCACTTATTTCAGAGCTGTATCTTCTGTATCTGGAACAAGGACCATTGTTGTGGGGTACATAATACGCATGTGAGCGACTTTAACACCAAATCGGATGAAACATATATATGGGACCGATTTTCACCAAATGTAATGTTATTGCTTTTAGCTGAATTCGGTCGGATGTGCCAAAACTCAGATAATTTGGACGGATATTGGTTATTTGGTGCACAATTAACCCGAAATCCCTTGGGGATATATATGGGAGCTATATCCAAATCTTAATCGATCTTGAAAATTTGATACACTTATTTTAGAGCTGTATCCGATATCTGGCACCAAAGATCATTGTTGTGGAGTGCATGTTACGCATGTGAGGGACTTAAAACCCCAAATCGAATGAAACATATATATGGCAGTTATAGCTTGCTTCTAGGCCAAAATCGGACAGATGTACCAAAATTCAAGTCATTTGGACTGACAGTGGCCATTTGGTGCACATCAAACCTGAAACCTCGGATAAAGATCTGGTCCGATCTTGATAAAAATTGACAGAGGTGTAGGGTATAAAGACTAAACTTCAAAACTATATTGTCAAGTTTGGTATTGGAAGTTGTTTTCTCAATATAATCACAAATTTTAAAAACAAGTTAAAAAGTGTCAACCGATTTTTCCGACAGAGGTATATCCTCAGACAATGTTCGATGAGTTTGACTTCTGTTATGATTATTCAAAATGTTGACCATCTATGGAGTAGGCTCCGAAGGAATGGGGCAATGTTTGTCATTTCGTATCGGACCTAAATAAATATGATATAAAAATTGCGGCGTGTCAGTTTTGGACTATATCGACTACTTCCTCAACTTTATATGGGATATGTGATAATTTTTAGTAAATGTTAAAATGTGCGTGACGTACCACATATAGTCGACCGAAATATTGCATTTTTATACCCTCCAGCAAAAAAAGTATGGAGGGTATATTAAGTTCGTCATTCCGTTTGTAACTCATCGAAATAATCATTTTAGACCCAACAAAGTATATATATTCTTGATCAGCGTAAAATTCTAAGACGATTTAGCCCTGCCCGTCCGTCTGTCCGTCTGTTGTCACGCTACAGTCTAAACGAATTAAGATAGGAATTGTTATCGGAATTGTCTGAAAATCTACACAAGGAATCCCTTGTGGGTACTTTATACCTTGGGAGAGAATTATCTATATAGGTCCACGATATCATATAGCCCCCATATAACGGTACCCCCGATATTTGGTATTTTGATGATTTTATCCACATTTTTCAATGGTATTGTCTAAAATTCTACAAAAGAGTCCCTTGTGGGCATTTTACCCCCTCAAAAAGTATTGTCTATATAGGTCCACAATATCGTATATCCCCCATATAACTGTACCACCGATATTCGGGATTTTGATATTTTTAGCCACATTTCCCAATGGAATTATCTGAAAATCCACACAAGGAATTCCACACATATATTTGTCTATATAGGTCCACAATAGCGTATATCCCCCCATATATCGGCACCTTCCGATATTAGGTATTTTAAAGATTTTAACAGAATTTTCAATGGATTTTATTTTTTTTTTTTTTAATATTTTTCTAATTCGTTCCAAATGGTGGAGGTTATTTAAAGTTCGGCCCGGCCGAACTTACTGCTTTTTTACTTGTTATACCATAAATTCCATATTCATCTCAGGTTAACATTTTGGGGGAGGACCGATATTGCCCATATCCGAACTCGATCTAAGTTTGACAATAATATTACGATGTACAAAGTTTAGATCAAATCGGATACTCCCTTCGAGGGTTATCGTGCGCACAATCCAGCCAGCTAGATCGACTCCAAATATCCCGAAATGATTTGGTCCAAAGAGACCTAGGGTCTAAAACCGTTATTTCGATGAGGCACGTTTTGATCGTTTCAAATGATATATACCCTCTGTTGCCATATGGCCGAGGGTATACAAAACAATTGAAACTTATGTTGGCTATGTATGATTGAAATCCAAACCGTTTAAATAATATTTTCAGTATATTTTTATTATATTGGATTTTACTCTCCACAATTCCGTTAGTAATTTCTCGAAATTTACATTTGATCGTCATAAATTTCTATGCAAATATCCCTAGCTTCCGAAAAAAATGAAGTAGGTTGATAAAATGTTACAATATATCGCACCTTACGATATTCTGTATTCTTAAGATTTTAACAGAAATTTTAATGGCTTTTATTTTTTTTATACCCTACACCACATAGTGCTAAGGGTATTATGTCTTTGTGCATTTGTTTGTAACATGGAGAAGGAAACGAGATAGACCCATAGTTACTTTTGAGAACCTTCATAGAATCACTTTCTGAGTCGATTTATGCATGTCAGTCCGTCTGTCCGTCCGTCTGTCCGTCCGTCTGTCCATGTATTCTTGTGAACAAATGCAGGTCGCATTTATTGTCCGATTGAGATGAAATTTTCCAAACAATATTTTTTTGGCCCAAGGACGAACCCTATTGAAATTGGTGAGAATCGGATCAAATTTAGATATAGCTCCCATATATATCTTTATCCGATTTCGGGTAAAATGTGCACCAAATGTCCACTGTCAGTCCAAATTACCTGAATTTTGGCACACCCAACCGAGTTCGGCCTAGAAGCAAGTATATCAAATTTGGAGAAAATCGGTTCAGATATAGCTATAGCTCCCATATATATCTTTCATCCGATTTGATCTTTAAGTCCCTCACATTCCCACTATGCAATCCACAACCGTGATATTTGGTACCAGGTATTAGATGGAGCACATAAATAGCTGTTTTAAATTTTATCGAAATCGGTTCAGATTTGGATATAGCTCCCATATATATCTTCATCCGATTTCGGGTTAATTGACCACCAAATGGCCAATATCAGCCCAAATGGCCCGAATTTTGGCACATGTGACCGAGATTAGCCTTAAAGCAAATACAACAAATTTGGAGAAAATCGGTTCAGAAACAGCTATAACTCCCATATATATGTTTCATCCGATTTCGTCTTTAAATCCCTCACATTCGTAATATGCACTCCACAGGAATGATATTTGGTACCAGATATCAGATAAAGCCCAAAAATAGTTGATTTTAATTTTATTAAAATCTGTTCCGATTTGGATATGCCTCCCATATATATCTTCATCCAATTTCGTGTTAATTGTGAATCAAATGGCCAATATCAGCCCAAATGGCATGAATTTTGGCAAATCAGACCGAAACCAGCCTATAAGCAAGTACACAAATTTTAGTAAAAATCGGTTCAGATATAGCTCTAGCTCCCATATATATGTTTCATCCGATTTCCTCTTTAAGTCTCTTACATTCGTAATATACTCTTCACAGGAATGATATTTGGTACCAGATATCAGATAAAGCCCAAAAGAAGTCTATTTTAATTTTATCAAAATCTGTTCAGATTTGGATATAGCACCCATATGTATCTTCATCCGATTTCGTGTTAAGTGTGCAACAAATGGCCAATATCAACCGAAATGGCATGAATTTTGGCATATCTGGCCAAATTCAGCCTAGAAGCAAGGACACCAATTTTAGTAAAAGTCGTTTCAGATATAGATATAGCTCCCAAATATATCTTCATCCGATTTCGGATTAAATGTGCAGCAAATGGCTAATATCGGCTCAATTGACCTGACTTTTGGTAGTCTAGAAGCAAGTACATCAAATTTAGTGAAAATCGGTCGGATACAGCTATAGCTCCTGTATATACCTTTCATCCGATTTGTACTTTAAGTCCCTCAAATTCGAAAAATGTACGATACAAGAATAATATTTAGTATCAGATTCAGCCAAGAAATATCTTCTTTTTCAGTTTTACAAATATCGGTTCAGGTTTGGATATACATCCTATATATATCCTCATTCAATTTCGTGTTGATTGCGCACCAAATGTTCAATATCAGCCCAAATGTCCTGGGTTTTGGCAAATCTGACCGAATTCAGCCTAGAATCAAATACATCAAACTTGGTGAAAATCGGTTCAGATATAGCTATAGTTCGTAAAATGCACGATAGAATTAGATAGATTTTGATTTTGTACCAAATATCTCATACAGCTCTCAAAGGCCCTGTATAAACCTTTTTGCGAGAGCTCTACTAAATATGCATAGTGATGTAGGGTATCATATAGTCGGCCTCGCCCGACTTTTGAGCTTTCCTTACGGGTTTTTTTTTTTTTTTTTTTTTGAAAATCTCCTAATTCGCTCCAAATGATGTAGGGTATTCAAAGTTCGGCCCGGTCGAACTTACTGCTTTTTAATTGTTTTTTCCTTTTTTTAAATTCCAGCGAATAATTATAATTTTTCAAGCTGAATTAAACATAATTATCAACTAAATAAAAAAATCACTTCAACTATGTCAATAATACTTGAACATATGCATGTATATATTTATTTATTTGGAATTTGCATTTTACTTCTGGTTTGTTAATTACATTTTTTGTTTTGTTGCATTTTTTTAATTATTGACATTTCATGCAAAACCATAAACACAACACAAATATAATTCATGTAAAAAGAGCACCAAAAACAAAAAAAAAAAAAAACAACAACATCAATAACAACATAATTAATATGAATGACATTTGCACGCACAAAAATATCAATAATTGTGGCGAATTTATCAAAGTCCAGCGACTCCAGCAAAATATTGGCATTGGAATTATTGCAATTTGTGGTGACGTTCAAGTTGGTGGCGCATAAATCGCATTTGCACAATCCTATAGATTAACATAAATTCACATTTCTGTCTAATTAAAATGTTAATTAATTTCTGAACAAATATGACAGGTTATGGGTGTACTCGTATGTGGGTGTGTGCGTGCGTGCGTGTGGGTGTACTTACATGTTTGTTTATGATGTTTGGCTGGTTTTTATTGAAACAATAATAATTAACAGCTTGAAGTGTGTCAATATGAGTTACAAATACATGCACACATATTATTGTAAATCAAATATGAAAAGTTCAAATATAAATCCAAAGGAATGAGATTAATGTGGTCATATCATTTATGGTTCGTAATAAATGTTTTATAAATCTTATAATATATTTTAAATTGCTGCAAATGTTTTTAAAGGGTGCATTCATGGAGATTTTAGCAGCAGCATGAACTTAGTTGTAAATCTATATACAGGGTGAGATAAAAAACTGCAACAAAGTCACCATACCATAATTTTTAATTTTATTTAAAATTTTATTGAATAAAAGCCAAAAATTCCGAAAATAGCATCAAATTTTAGAATAAGTTTAAATTTGTTCGAATTGGTCACGTTTGGCTCGAATTATGGCCTTCAAACGGCCAATGAAACCAGTATCACGGTAACGAGCGATGGTACGAGACACAAAAGATTTATTCACATTTAAATGCTGGAGTGCTCTAAGGATCACCACTTGTGGTTTCCCAGCCAAATATAAATAAAGCACACTATCACGTTTGAATTCCATCACAAATAACTTTTTATCCTGGAAAATTCTCACCAAAATGCTTTTGTACGCTTGTAAACAATATAATGAGCTGTCATTGGAACAATTTTAACACCTGTTGGACGAGTGGTTTAGAAATGACAGCAGTCTGAATTTAGTTGCAGTTTTTTCATCTCACCTTGTATGTACATATATCAAGCGCCCGGTGTTTCGTCAGCAAAAAGTCAACCTTAAAATTTTAGAATTGTTCCTACATTTCGTGGGAGGCCTTTTTAAGCCCAAAACCACATTGTGGTATGGGTATTATGTCTTTGTGCATTTGTTTGTAACATGGAAAAGGAAGCGCGATAGACCAATAGTTACTTTTGAGGATCTTCATAGAATCATTTTCTTAGTAGATTTATGTATGTCAGTCCGTCCGTCCGCTTATCTATGCATTCTTGTGCACAAAATCCAGGTCACATTTATTATCCGTTTGAGATAAAATTTTCCAAACAATATTTGTTTGGCTCAAGGACGAACCCTATGGAAATTGGTGATAACCGGATCAGATTTAGCTCCCATATATATACAACCGATTTCGGCTTAATTGTGCACCAAATGTCCAATATCAGTCCAGAAGTCCTGTACCTAAACATCCGACCGAATTTAGTCTAGAAGCAAGTACATGAAATTTGGAGAAAATCGTTTCAAATATAGCTATAGCTCCCATATATATGTTTCATCCGATTTGATTATAGTCCCTCGCATTCGTAATATTCATTTTATAGGGATCGGCTAAGATTTAGATACAACTCCCATACATATCCTTAATCCGATTTCAAGTTTTTTTTACAAATAGTGACTAATATCAGCCCAAATGTAGTGAATTCCGGGACGTACGTTTCCATTTGGTGAAACTAGGCTCCGATATAGATTTTTTTAATATAATCCGTCTTGAAGTTATATCATGCACTCTATAGCATTGTTTTTTGGTATAAAAGTTTAAAATGTCTCCTTCAAATTTAATGAAAATCGATTCAGAATTGGATATGCCTCCCATATATTAGTTCCCTCTGAAACCAAACTATAACTTCTCTAGAGCCAAATGTTGACAGGAGGTATAATCTACTTTAAATAAATTCTTTAGTTATGGACCTCTACTAAATATGCATAGTGGTGTAGGTTATCATATAATTGGCCCCGCCCGACTTTTGACTTTTCCTTAGTGGTTATAAACAAGTATCGAAAGGTAAATATCTCCCATCCATCCACATGTGTACTCAGTAATTCAATTTTTTTTTTCCACAATTACATTTATAATTTGGATTTGTTTTCCTTTTAGTCATATTCGTAAACATTTTATATTGGCTTTAAGAATACCCCCACCTATTAAAACTTAATAAGCAAAACTAAATTGCCCTACATAAATGAATTGACCAGAACTAAAACTTTTACTGAACTCTTCTTGTTGTTGATGTACCATATTGCATTGCATTCTTTATCCTAAGAAACTTTGAACTTATTTCTATAAATATTAAATCATCCTGCATTCACCTACATTTGTACATACCCATACTTGGTTATATTCAAAGTCAGAATGAGATGATGCTTATTACCTATTTATAAATATTCAAGTTTTTATTGCACCCAACAAACACATTTCAAAATAGAAGAAGATGAAGACGAGGAAGAAGAAGGCTATCATAAGCTGAGCTCATATATCACAAACCAAAGAAACTTTATTTAAATAATAAACATGCACAATTTATAACTTTTTCCTTTTATGGTTGAGATGGAAATTTGAAACGAGAGGTTGGCTGCGGTAACCAACAGCAGCAGAAAAGTAAAGATAAAGCAAATAAAAAAGGGAATTTTGCTACAAATATATTGCAGCAAATGAAAGGTTCCACTGTGAATAAAATAAATTTTAAAGATATCTTACTCTGGACCCAACAATTGAGATACAAATGTAATCTTTGGCCAATTCCTGTTTCCGTCCAGTAACAAGTAAAACAAGTTAAAAATGCAGCAAGTTCGGCCGAGCAGAACTTTGAATTCCCTCCACCATTTGGAACGAAATTAAAAATTTTCAAAAAATAAAACCCGCTAAAAATTCTGTTAAAATCGTAAAAATACCGAATTTAGCCTTTATATTGGAGTCGATACGACGTGGACCTACATTTGTGTTTGCTTGTTATAAGACATTACCATATTAAAATTCGAAACTTGAAATAAACGCTGAATAATGTCCTGAGAGCAATATATAGGGAGGTACCGTTATATCGGAGCTATAACAAGACCTGGACCTTCATAGACAATTTTCTGTCACAGGCTGTAGCATTAATTACGAACTTCACATACGACATCTCAAACAATTTCGGTTAGTATTGTACCTAAAATCGTCAAAATACCGAATATAAGGAGGTACTGATATATTGGGCTTATATGAAGACCTGGACCTGCATTGACAATTTTCTGTCTCAGTTGCCATTACGAACTTCAAATGCCAAATTTGAAAATAAATATATAAAATACCGAATATCGGATGGTACCGTTATATGATTATATTATATAAATATGTGTTCAAAATTTCAGCCTTCTATCTCGATTCGTTCGAAAGATAGCGTGATTAAAACAGACAGATGGACATCGCTAAATCGACTTAGAACTTTACGCTGATCAAGAATACACATACTTTGTTAGGTCTGGCATGAGTATTTCGATGAGTTACAAACGGAATGACAAAGTTAATATACCCTCCATAGTATGGTGGAGAGTATAAAAAGAAGTAATGTTCGCCCGGTCGAACTTTTAATGCCCTCCACCACTTTGAAGGTAATTGAAAATTTTCTGTCACAGGTTTTAGTATCCATTACGAACTTGAAATACGAAAATTGAAACAATTCCGATAAAAAATCTCTAATATCATAAAACTGGATACAATTCCGGTGAATAATGCACCTAATATCATAAAAATACCAAATAGAGGAAGGTGAGGTTATATGTGGGCTATATGAACAATAGGACTTACACATGCAATTTTCCGTCATAGGTTGTATTACCCATTATATATTTATGTATTACCCCCATAGCATCATCAAAATATCGAATATCGGGGGTACGATATCGTAAACCTATGTAGACAATTCTCTTCCAATGGGGTAAAGTACTCAGAAAAAACTCCTTGTGTAGGTTTTCAGACAATTCCATTGAAAAGTATGACTAAAATCGTAAAAGTAGCGAGAATCTGTTGTACTTTTATATGTGGGATATACGATATCGTAAACCTATGTAGACAATTCTCTTCCAAGGGGAAATTACTCGGAAAAAACTAATTGTGTGGATTTTCAGGCAACTCCATTGAAAAGTATGGCTAAAATCGTCAAAATATCGAATATTAGGGGGAACGTTATATGGGGGTTATACGATATCGTGGAACGATATCGCCCATCTTCGAATTTGACCTGCGTGCAGACTAAAGACTGATTTGGGCAAAATTTTAACATCCTATCTTAATTATACCCTACACCACATTGTAGTAAGGGAAGTAACATGGAGAAGGAAGCGAATTAGACCCATAGTTACTCTTGAGGATATTCATAGATTCACTTTCTGAGTCGTTAATGCACATCAGTCCGTCCGTCCGTCTGTCCATGTTTTTATGTGAACAAAAGGCAGGATTCATTTATTATCCGATTGAGATGAAGTTTTCCAAACAATATTTGTTTGGCCCAAGGACGAACCCTATAGGAATTGGTAAAAATCGGTTCAAATTTAGATATAGCTCTCATATAATTGTGCACCAAATAGTCAATATCAGTCCCAATGGCCTTCATTTTGGCACATCCGACCAAATTCAGTCTAGAAGCAAATACATCAAATTTTGTGAAAATCGATTCCGATATATCTTTAGCTCCCATAAATATGTTTCATCCGATTTGGAGTTTTAAGTCTGTCACATGCGTAATATGAACTCCACAACAATGATCTTTGGTACCAGATAGCTTATGGAGCTCAAAATTGCCTCCGTCAAATTTTACAGAGATCGGATCAGATTTGGATATAGCTCCCATATATATCTTTATCCGATATCAGTCATATCCGACTAAATTCAACTTAAAAACAAATATTTCAAATTTTGTGAAAAATCGGTTCAGATGTAGCTTCAGCTCTCATATATATGTTTTATCCGATTTGGTGTTAAAGTCACTCACATGCGTAATATCTACCACAACAATGATATTTCATTCCGGGCATCAGATGCTGCCCGAATTTTATCGAAATCGGTTCAGGTTTATATATAGCCTCGATATACATCTTCATCCGATTTTTCGGTAATTGTTCACCATATATGTAATATCAGACCAAATTTAATAGATTTTTTTCATATTCAACCGAATTTTACCATTTAGTGAAACTCAGTCCGGTATGTCTATTGCTCCAAGAAATATTTGTTAATACAATACTTATCGAAGTCATATCATGCACTTTACAGCAATGTTATTTGGTTTTTAGTTGGTATGATCTACTTCACATAAATTCCCAATGTAAACTTTTTTTGGTTACGGGAGCTCTACTAAACACTCATAGTGGTGTAGGGTATCATATAGTCGGCCCCGCCTGATTTTTGACCGTTCCTTACCGGTTTTAATTTAATTAAGTCAATTTTATTTTTGTAGCATAGCCCAATATATGCCCTAAACCAAGGTCTACATAAGGTCGGACAAGCGTACGAAAACCACAGGCTTTTAAATTTTTCAATTGGTTTTGAACTCCAAACAAGTTACAAAATATCAATCGGCTTTACAGATGAATACCCTCGGTCCATGTCTGTTTGTTAACATTAATATTGACTTGCGTTATGATTTTTCAAGCTTCTGACCCTTTATGGGTGAGGTTTCGAAGAGTTGGCTATTATTTTCCGTTCATATATTATATAGGTCTGATATAGATTTGCCTATTTCTGTACTTTGTGTGAGATATGTTATCATTTTTGGAGAATGTTTAAAGGAGTGATATATATTTTCAAAATGTTGACCCCTTTTGAAGGAGGTACCAGAAGAAGTAGAAAAACCAAATTAGGAAAGTTATGAGAGATATAATTATTCATAATGTTGATCCTTTGTGGGGAAACTACCAGAAGAAGTGAGCCGATATATTCCATCTTGGTACAATATCTTATGTTAGTGAAAATAATGAAATTTGTGAAGTTAAGAATGAATCGGATGCTTATTTCGCATTTTATGAAAGTTTGGGTTGTTCAAAATTTTGACCCATTGCGGGGAATATTATTTTGGTGAAAATATTGAAATTTGTGACATTTGATCAGAGAATTGGATGCTCAATTTGCATTTTATGAACGTTTTGGTTATTCAACATTTTGGAGTGGTGCGATCTCTTCCGTCTTTATAGCAGATCTTGTGTTGATAGATATATTGAGATCTACCGAATTTTAAGTTAATCGGATATCCATTTCCCTTTTACGAGCTTCATGGGTTTTAAAACCCTGTCTCGTTATGGGGGAGATACCAAAAGGAGTATTCCCGTATATCCCATTTTCGCAACAGATGTGGCGCTAATAAAAATATTGGGATGTATGAAATTTGAAGACAATCGAAGTCATATTTCACATTTTATAAGAGTTATAATTATTGCAAATGTTGACCCTTTGTGGGGGATGTACTTGCACCTGACATAGGTGACATTTTCTTTTCTTTAGCTGTTGCAAGCGGAATAACATATTAAATATACCCACCATTTTATGGTGAAAGATATAAAAGGCGTTGTATTTATTTCTATACGTACATATTTGCATATATATGCACTTCCTTACTTATTTTCCAAGTTCCTTTTTTCTTTTGCTCTATTTGTCTGCTTTTACTTTCTTTGCTAGACAAGTTTCCTTGTAGATTGTACAACAAAAGACTTTGAGAACACAAAGGCAATGTGCCTAGGGCAACATTCATCTGCTGTATTGCTGTTATGTTGTTGTTTTTCATTTTCTTCTTCTTTTTTCTATTCAACATTCTATCCTTTTGTGTTATTCTAACACAATTTTCCGGAATAATATTGAGAGCACTGAAGTGTTTTATATGCAAAGTAACAGTGTAGCCAGAAATTTAATGCCAGCTTTTGAAATGTATATTAATATATTATATTAAATTTACAGAAAAAAAAAAAAAACAATTTAAAAAGTATCAGTCGGTTCTGCCGACAGATGTATACCCTCAGCCAATGTTCGATTTTTTAAATATATTTTGATTTCTGTTAAGATTATTAAAACTTATGTCCCTCTATGGAGTGGGTTCTGAAGGAATGGGCCAATATTGTCTATTTCATATCAGATATAAATAAATTCAATATAATATTGCGACGTGCCAGGTTTGTTCTATATTTGTAACTTCATCATAAAATCCATATTCATCCCAAGTGTCTGGTTGAGAAAAATATTTAGATATTGCAAATTGTAAGGAATAGCTGACTTGTTTCGTAAGTTATGGTAGATAAAAATATTGAAAATTGTAGGTGAGTAACTAGAAGGGGATCGCAGCTATATATCATCTTCACAACAGATCTAGCAAAAATGTTTGTCTGCGTGAAGTTTGAAGAGAGTTGAATGCTTATTTGGCTTACTTTGGGGGTTTGGTTTCTCAAAATCATGAACCCTATGTGGGGAAGGTGCCAGAAGAAATGGTCCGATCTCTACCATCTTTATAACAGATTTTTGTTGATGGAAATATTGAGATGTGCCAAGTCTGAATGGAATCGGATGTTAATTTCGCGTTTTATTAGCACCATTGATGTTCAAATTTTAACCCTTTGTTGGGGAGGTACAAGAAGGAGAGAACCGATATATCCCATCTTCACAACGGATCTTGTGTTAGTAGAAATAAGGAAATGAGATAAATAAATTCAAAACGTTGACCCTTTGTTTGGGAAGAATGGTCCGATCTCTATCATTTTTTTAGCAGATTCTGTGTTGATATTTGAATCGGATATTAATTACGCATTTTTTGAGCTCAATTGATAATCAAAAATTCGACCTTTGGTAGGGGAAATACCAGAAGGAGCCGATCGATGTATTTCATCTTAACGCCAGATCTTGGGTTTATAAAAATATTGGGATGTGTGAAATTTTAAGACAATCGGATTCTTACATCACATTTTATAGGAGTATAATTATTCAAAAATTTTACTCCTTGTGGGAGGCACTTGATGGAGTGGACCGATCCGACAAACAAAATCGGATTATTGCTTCCCTTTCTGTGCAGAAAATATATATATATTTTTTTTAATTTCGACCTTTTGTGGGGGAGGTACCAGAAGGAGTAGACCGATTATACACCATATTAACATCAGACCTTAACATCAGAAATTTGAAGACTATCGGACTCTTACATCACATTTTATAAGAGTTTTAATTATTCAATATTTTGACACTTTGTAGGGCAGGTAACTGATGGAGTAGACCGATAATGTCCATTTTCGCACCTAACCTAGAACTGATGAAAATAATAGGATTCCATTGGAGCAAAATCGGATTATCCTTTCTCTTTCTGTACAATAAATTATTTTCTTTGAAAATTTTGACATTTTGTGCGTTGAAGGAGTGGCCCAAATATTGTCCATCTCCGAACTCGATCAAAGTTTGACAATAATATTACGATGTACCAAGTTTGAACTAACTCGGATACTCCCTTCGAGAGTTATCGTGGGCACCAGCCATCTAGACAGACGGACGGACATCGCTAGATCGACTCCAAATATCCTGCAACGGATTTGGCCCAAAGAGACCTAGGGTCTAAAACCGTTATTTCTATGAGGCACGTTTGACCGTATTAAATGATATATAGCCTCTCTAGCCATACGGCTGAGGGTATAATAAAGAAGTGAAACTGTGTGAAGTTAAACAGTGCCGGTTGGCCTCAAAACCTCTAAAATTTGGAGGTAGGGCTACATGGTAGACGCCTGCCTGATGTAATAGTTTTTATGATTTTCACTAAAAATAAAACAAAAAAATCTTTTCAAGCACACTGTCTCCACTGTCATTACTGCCTTGAATTGTTCGCCATAAAACAAAGTGAAAACATGTTTCTGTAAAATATGCATATAATAACAGAAAAAAAACAACAACGACAAATCGCCCCAAGTCATAATAAAATATATTTTATTTGTCTTCGTTTCGTAAGAGACTATAACTTAAAAAGAGGTAAGAAAAATACAAGTTACGCCGATAGCCTCAACATGGTTGAGAACCAGACAAATGAAATATTTGCAGCGCAGTGCCCTTAGCACTCGGATGTACTACGAATGTCTTAAGAAAAAGTAAAATATTTTTTTGAAATAGATAATAGAGAAGACAAAAAAATAACAATAATATGGACGGAATACCGCAACAATGACATGGATTAATGAAACCGAATAATAGGTTCTAAGTGAAATATATCTTAAAATAAAAGGAATAACAAATTTGAAAATGGACCTTGAAATTAAAAAAAAAAAAAAAAAAAAAAACAAGTTAAAAAGTATCTATCGGTTTTGCCGAGAGATGCATACCCTCAGCAAATGTACGATTATTTAAAAATATTTGACTTCTGTTATGATTATTCAAATGTTTAACCCCTTATGGGGTAGGTTCCAAAGGAATGTGCCAATAGTGCCATCTTTTTAACAGATCTTGTGCTGATGGAAATATTGCGATATACCAAGTCTTGAATGGAATCGGATGTTAATTTTGCTTTTTATGAGTTTCATGGATATTAAAAAATTTCATACTAGAAGGGGTGGACTGATATATCCCTTCTTCACAACAGATCGTTTGTTAGTGGAAATAATGGGATGTGTGATATATAAAGAGAATCTTATGCTTATTTCGGATTTATAAACGTTTTGGTTATTCAAACTTTGACCCTTCGTAGAAGAGGTACCAGAAGAAATGGCCCGATCTCCACCGCTTTATAACAGATCCTTTATTGATAGAAATTTTCAGATGTGCCAAGTCTAAATGGAATCGGATATAAATTTCGCGTTTTATGAGCTCAATGTATATTTACAATTTCGACCTATTTTATGGCCGGCGCTTGAGTTCTGGTGGCCAATCGAAGGTGCACATTTTCAGCTGACCTCTTTGGCAAGTAAACATTTTGTTTGTTTACAAACTGAAAGCCAAATTTGACAGTGTACCACGTTCGGCCAAGCGAGCAACTCTTTAGCTCTTTTGAGTCTATTTTCTTTCTCTTGGAATTTCAATTGCTTTATCCCGACCTCTTTTTTCTAAATTTGTCGAATGGAATATTGCGATATGTTCGGCTCACGAGCAATTTTTCGGCCACTGCGTCGCGGGTTTCGATCAAGTCGCTTCTTTACTTTTCGAACCATTTCTGTTGATGTTGCTGTTTTTGTCAGTCCACTTTCTGACGTCGGGCTACGCTACCAGTAGCACGGTAACCAGCGATGGTACCAGACACAAAGATTTATTCACATTTAAATGCTGGTGTGCTCTAACGATAGCCATTTGTGGTTTTCCAGCCAAATATAAAGAAATCACGCTTGAATTCCATCACGCATAACTTTATTCTGGAAAATTCTGACCAAAATACTTTTGTAGACTTGTACAATATAATGAGCTGTCATTGGAATAATTCTAACAGCTGTCGGACGAGTGGCTTAGAAATGACTGCAGTCTGAGGTTGTTTGCAGTTTTTTCATCTCACCCTGTATATTCTTGATCAGCATAAAATTTATGTCGATTTAGCGATGTCTGTCCGTCTGTGAAATTATCTAGCTTCCGAACAAAAAAAGTAGGTCGATAAAATTTTACTCAATGTATAATATGTTTTGGTATAGCCCCCATATAACGGTACCTTCCGATATTCGGTACTTCGATGATTTTAGCGACATTGTTCGCCGGAATTGTTTCAAATTTGGTATTTATAGTTCATAATGGACACTACAGCCTCTGACATAGAATTGTCTGTGCTGGTCCTCGTCTTCGTATAGCCCTCATATAACGGAACTCCTATATTCGGTATTTTGATGATTTTACCGACATTATTCACAGGAATGGTTTAAAATTTTGTATTTGAAGTTGGTAGTGGATACTACAGCCTCTGACAGAAATTGTCCCGCAGGTCAACGGCTTCGTATAGCCCTCATATAACGATACCTCCCGATATTCGGTATTTTTTATGATTTAGCGACATTATTCACGGGAATTGTTTCAAATTTTTGTATTTGAAGTTCGTAACGGTACTACAACCTAAGACAGATGATTGTCTGTGCAGGTTCGCGTCTTCGTATAGCCCACATATAATACACCCAGATAATATTTTTATGATTTTAGCGACATTATTCACCGATTATTTTTTAAGTTTCGCATTTGACTATTGTAACGGCTTATGACAAAGTAGCTATGTAGGCCCACGTCGTCGTATAGACCCTAATACATTCGGCCACATTCGGTATTTTTAAGATTTTAAAAGAATTTTTGACAGTTTTTATTTTTTTTTTTTTTTTTTTTTGAAAATTGCAAAACTCGTTCTAAAACTCGTCCAAGCCTAACTTACATATCTGGTACCATATATAATTGTTTCGATTGGATATTACGAATTTGAGGGATCTTAAACACCAAATCAGACGAAACAATATATGGGAGCTATAGCTATATCTGAACCAGATCTTGGGTTTATAAAAATATTGGGATGTGTGAAATTTTAAGACAATCGGATTCTTACATCACATTTATAGGAGTTATAATTATTCAAAAATTTACTCCTTGTGGGAGGCACTTGATGGAGTGGACCGATCCGACAAACAAAATCGGATTATTGCTTCCCTTTCTGTGCAGAAAATATATATATATTTTTTTTAATTTCGACCTTTGTGGGGGAGGTACCAGAAGGAGTAGACCGATATACACCATATTAACATCAGACCTTAACATCAGAAATTTGAAGACTATCGGACTCTTACATCACATTTTATAAGAGTTTTAATTATTCAATATTTTGACACTTTGTAGGGCAGGTAACTGATGGAGTAGACCGATAATGTCCATTTCGCACCTAACCTAGAACTGATGAAAATAATAGGATTCCATTGGAGCAAAATCGGATTATCCTCTCTTTCTGTACAATAAATATATAAATACCCCAGATAATATTTTTATGATTTTAGCGACATTATTCACCGATTATTTTTTAAGGTTCGCATTTGATATTGTACGGCTTATGACAAAGTAGCTATGTAGGCCCACGTCGTCGTATAGACCCTAATACATTCGGCCACATTCGGTATTTTTAAGATTTAAAAGAATTTTTGACAGTTTTTATTTTTTTTTTTTTTTTTTTTTTTGAAAATTGCAAAACTCGTTCTAAAATTCGTCCAAGCCTAACTTACATATCTGGTACCATATATAATGTTTTCGATTGGATATTACGAATTTGAGGGGACTTAAACACCAAATCAGACGAAACATATATATGGGAGCTATAGCTATATCTGAACCGATTTTCTCCAAATTTGATGTACCTGCTTCTAGACTGATTTCGGTTGGATGTACGAAAATCAGGACTTTTGGACTGAAATTGGCCATTTGATGCATTAACCCTAAATCGGTTGAAGATATATATGGGAGCTATATCCAAATCTGGACCGATCTTGATAAAATTGGCAGAGGTATTACTGGGCTGTATCTGATATCTGGTGCAAAATTTCATTCTCCTGGAGTGTATATTACGCATGTGAGGGACCCCACATCGGATGAAACATATATATGGAATCTATAGCTATATCTGCACCGATTTTCTCAAAATTGGATGTACTTGCATCTAGACTAAATTCGGTGAGATGTACCAAAATACAGGTCATTTGGACATATATTAGCCATTTGGTGCACAATTAACCCTAAATCGGTTGAAGATATATGAAAAATATATCTAATCTGATCCGATTATCACCAATTTTAATAGGGATTGTCCATGGGCAAAAAAATATTGTTTGGAAAATTTCATCTCAATCGGATGATAGATGCGAACTGCATTTGTTCACAAGAATACATGGACGGACGGAAATCGACTCAGAAAGTGATTCTCTGAATATCCTCAAAAGTAACCGCCAGTAATGTGGGGTATAATTAATATTTCCGCAAATCAATAAAGGATGGTATTTAATTTTCAGTGGCGGCTCTAAAATCGAAAACAGATCAACTTCACATCCCAGTTTTGACGATTTTTTTATCCATTGAGACTTCATATACCGTTGCTTTCTAAAATAAATTTAATTTTCATTATAAACGTTGACTGCAAATAAATGTTTAAATTTGTAAAATCCTTATTTCAAAGTGAATTTCAAATAGTTCTGTTCATTTTTTTTTTTATTTTTAAAACTTATAACTACGAACAAACTTTGTTTCCTGCCACAGTATAAAGAAAGAAACAAACAAACGTGATATTCATGAATTATTCATAGCTAAAACTAAAATAGTTACCATTGAAAATAATTTTCTCAGCATGGCACAACAACTCAATGTGCAATTACAAAAAATTTGCCATGAAGTTTTTGAATATTATTATTCAATATTTTTGGTTGGCAAAGGATTTCCATTTATTCGGTCGGTAGGTAGCATTTGCTGTCACAAGCAACATTTTACTTTTCGTTATACAATTTAAAGAAAGCCAACGAATGAATGGAATTTAAGGTTTGTAAAAGGGGACGAATTTTCTATTTCCATAGAAATAACATAATTTCATTCAGTTTGCTGTGGCACGGGTTTTAAAAGGAAGTGTTTTTTCCTGACCCAACTACCTTCCTGTTTCAATTCTTCTCCCTCTCTCGTCATTGCATTACTTGTGAATGCAATTTCCCATTTTCGTGGTATTGACTTATTTATGAAAAGTTAAAGTATATTTTGCAAAACAGGTTTATTGAGCAAAGCGGAAATCCAATGATGCTAACGATGTTCTTAGCAGAAAGCAATTTCTAGGAAGTTAACCCTTGGAACATTTGTAAATAGGTTTGAGAAAAAAACCGTCTATTTAAAATGTTTCCTGTCAACTCAAATATTTAAGTTGTAAAATGGATGACATATTTAATAAAATGAGAAAGTCTAGCTGAATGAGGGCCATAAACGCAATCATAAAGCAAGTAATCCAACTTCGAAGAAACTTGTTGATTTGACGCTAGAGATATTGTAACATTTGCAATGAAAAAAAAAAAAATAAAAATAATTTCAATAGATTTCTTTTCTCAGAAAAAAAACTTGAAAATTGGAATGACAATTATCAGGAATTTATTGAAAATATCAGGATATGTTTGTTTAGAACCTAAAGTAAAGTGTAATATAATATCTGGTAAAAAGTTTGCTATCCCCCCAAAAAAATAAAATTTAAAAATCAGTCAACAATTTCTCCTCTTTAATGTGTTTGATATTCAAGGAATTGGTTCGAATGTTCAAAGCCGTATACACATATTTTATCGATTTATATTTATATATGGGTACTGTAGCTTTATATACATATTAGCTGAACCCGGCGCGCTTCTAAAAAACAACTTCAAGCATTAAACCAGTAAGGAAAAGTCAAAAGTCGGGCGGGGACGACTACATGATACCCTACAACACTATGCATATTTAGTAGAGCTCCCATAACAAAAGAATTTATTTGAAGTAGAACGTACCACCTATCAAATTTGGCTTTAGAACAGTTATAGTTTGCTATAGAGTGCATGATATCACTTGGAGGAGGATTATATTAAAAAAGTAAAAAACAAAGCTAAGTTCGACACCTCCACCATTGGGAAGGAACTTGAAAAATGTCAAAAAAAAACTTCGGAAAATACCACATAAAATGAACACGTTATATGAGGACTATACGAAGAAGTGGACATGCATACGAAATT